>NW_014332923.1:1153036-1183048 GCF_000341935.2 Cephus cinctus | reverse complement strand
CTCTCTCTCTCTCTCTCGCACGTATTTTTCCTCTCCCTCCTTTTAAAAATATATTTTCGTACGCTCGACGCCACAACGCGAAGTCACAAACGGGCGCCATGCGAAAAGCGCCAAATTTGCATCTATTTGAATCTCAAAGATGACCAAGCTAGGTTAATCTACATTGGCAAGTGGAGTTCCGCGGTGTGTCCACCGTGATCAGTATATCATCACCGCCATCGCCAGTGTCACATGTGCACGTGTGACCATGCATGCATACGTAATATAACAAATGCATAAAATCGAGTAAAAAGAATATTTTTTAAAAATTCAACGACCCTTCCCTCTGCATTGAAATCGTAACATCTTGCATGAGCTTATCGAACGTAATTAAATACTGCGTAGCAATAATTTACATTATGCGCGCCAGTACCTAAACGTCTCGATCACGCGTATTGATGGATATCCAAATTACAATCATTCATCATATTGTATTAAGTTGCTCTCTACTCTTGCAGATTGTCGATGATTATCGTGGGATAACACTGATATCATATGACAAGCGAAGGATCACGCGATGGCGTGATTTTGATAGTAACGTTTAATCGTTATCATTGAATCGCAAAATTCGATCAATGAAAAATTTCGTCCATCGCGCACGAGGCAGTTAGCGCATGCCCGAAAAATCTATTTAACAATATTAACTTCGCAGCGTAGAGTCAGTAACGCTAATACATGGAAATTCCGTTTGCCCTGTGTCATGGGTTTCGTGTCGGTGGTTCCGGGTTTCTGCGTTCCCGGTTCCGCGGTTCCATCGGTTCTGGTACCAGAGTCAGACTTCACGCTAGTCCCATGAGGCGCTTTACCTATATCTATGCATGCATGTAATCGCGCCAGCTATGTACATACGTAAAGGTGCATTCACGTGTATGCTTGTACATCCCTGAATTCGATTTTAACTGGTAATATCGAATATGTGAAGACGATAACCTGCGTAACCTCAGTCTGTCCCGTTATGCATTTTCAAATTTTAAAAAAAATTTTGAATCTCTTTCTACCTTGTTTACTTCACTACGGACAAAAGCAAACGCGTGGAAGCGCGCTTTCATTCTATCGTCGCGATGCTCGTACATATGATCTGCAAAAATTTACATTAATCGTGTCTACGTCATTGCGCGTACTCTGTCATTCCTACGCTTCCTACGTTAACGACACCTTACTATGTCCCTCTTCCTGTCTATTTGTTTGTCGCGATGCTTTCTACGTTAATAGACGCGCGCTATGCGCCATTTCTCTCTTGTTTTTCTTTATTATTTATTTTATATTTTTTTTTTTTTTTTTACGAACCTACAACCATAGGCAGTACGCGCGTTACTTTTGCTTCCTGGGTGAGATACGTTATGAGATAGTGCGCAAGGAGAGAGAAGGGTAAGACATAGAGAGGGAGGGAGAGAGAGAGAGAGAGAGAGAGAGAGAGAGTCAGGACACGGCAGGATGAGGCGCGAATAACGACGCTCATAAAACCCGGCTAATTCCAAGTTGGAAACTTTTTAAAAGCACGGAATATATCCCGTGCCCCTTCGCCGGGCCTGCGGATGAGATAAAAGTATTGTTTTCCAAGTTTTTCTTTTATATCCATCTGACGTAGGTGAGTAGACAGTTATTAGGACTGCCCGTCTATTACACTTGCGACTGCGTAACCGTCACGACCACTGTTAAACTATCATTTCGTTTCTCCTACCATTTCTCTTTTAGTGTCCATTCACACTGAACTTTTAGTGATACGCGTAACCACGTTATCTCGGGCATCAATCTCTTCTACCATCAGGGACGTTAAAGGTACATACCTATACCTACGTAAGCAGTACGGCCAATAACTGAACGACGAGAATTCACTTTTTGAAGATATATTGCGAAAACCCGATGACAACGAAAAACAAAAATAATGTAGAAGATGGACCAAAGGACGACGTAATTCAGATCCACAGGGACGATTTGAAAATTCGTAAGGCGAGAAATTCCGCGAGTTGCGCTTCGTGCGAAATGACGACACACTGCAGTCGCTTTATTAAATTTTTGCACGAGAGAGACTCGCTTAAAAAACCTTCTGTCGAGGGTGGCACGACAGGGAGGAAGTGCGAAACCCTTGGAGATGTCTCACATTTTTCTCTTGAGGATTTCTCGTTCCCGAGCTACTTTTTTTTCAGGTCCTTCCTCTTCCATCTTTTACCACTTACTATCTACGCTACGTGCTTTAGTCCCTTTTGCTTTAATAAAGCCACCCTGCGGTACTTTGATAGGTATATCTTGACTTCATCCCTCAGAGGTACCAGCACTTGAGCATCTTCTTATTCCACCCTTATTTCGTCGTCTTATATGAATATCAGAGAGCCCCGTTCCTGTCACGAATTTTCTTCAGCAAAGGAACACCCTTCAGAAAATCATCCCTATACACATTGTTTAACTACCTACAATCCATTTGCACAGAGTTATTCAGATGTACTGCAGTTTACTAAGTTTATTTTTACATAGGAATCAAATGGACGGGTTCAAATTCAATTGGTGCAATGCTCTTGTTTAGTTATATATAATAATGTATAATATAGTATAAATGTATCAATAAACCCAAAAAAGTGCAAGTTTCGTTTGCGGTATCGTAGTTTGAAAGCAAATTCTTTGACAAAAGGCATGTCATTTTTCAAATGATTGAATTATTATTTTTTTTCTTTTCATTTTTACCGCGTTTCTTGTTTTTATTCACAACGGGCCAAATGGAACTGTGGTCGACGGAACGGAGTATTGCGCTTACAGTGATCCTATCATTTGAGATTATTGAACGAAAAAAATGTTGCTTTCTACAAAAATCTATTCTCGGCATGTTATAGGCTATTCTAAAGGTACATCGACATCATCAGGTATCTATACATGTATGTTAGAAAAAAATATTGCCATAGCCTCTCGTTACTGATTGAACGGAGATGCGAACGAATGCAAAACCTTTACGTTATTGATAGGCTGGACCTGTAGGCGAATAGCATGCATTTATTTTTTCGACTCTCTCCTGCATTTTTTACCTTGGCTCCTCCATACACGTATGTATGTATATATCGCAGATAAATAGTACTGGCTATCTTCCACAATAGTTACGCATAGATACCTTAGCATGTGATATAGGTATATGTATAGACGTTTGACGTACATATCTTTAACCCTCGATTGTCACACTTCATTTCGGCCATGTTATTTTCATACTGGGTTAAAAATAACCCATATAGATTTTCAAACGCATGTAATTGTAAAGTTGTTTAGTATAATTGCGAAAATAAAATTTGCCGATAAAGTTCGAGACGTGTACAATGTTTTCCAATAGTCAAAGTTCCAAAAAGCATGTAATAACATGTGTAAAAAAAATTCGAGAAAAATATTACACGATAAGAAGATTATTTCACGAGAAAATTACGAATTCGTGTTTTTCAAGATTCTTTGCAAAAAAATGAAAACAACAATGAGGAACGAGAAATTCAAAAAATGTCACGTGCGTCAATTCTTCATTCATAAAATATTTTGCTCAATGTCCATTTTTATTTTCTCTTATTTTCTTTTTCCTCTTCTTATCTCTGTATATATGGTATACGTGTCTCGTTCCCTCCAACGCATAATTATTCCTTGTTTTTTCTCTCACTGACGCAAACTCCACTCGGCAACTCAAAGTGGCTGAATTAAACATGAAAGCCTCGGCCGGTTTCGACTTCGCGCTTTTCAAACCACCCACCCGGTATGTTTTAACTGAGAAAAGGCATAGTGGGTAGATAAAAAGGACGGTCGTTTGTACTAGCGAGCATCACCATACTTCTGTCTACAAGTTTGCACGTAATCTCGAAGCAATGCACGTGGTATACCAAAGATACATCGAGGACATTCTCGTTGACCCGTACATGAAAAACCATCCCCTGGAATATACAGGGGTAAATAAATCCTGTTCGAGAGCAATCGACAGATCACGGAGTATTACGTGACATAGGTAGATTCGCTTGACGTATATGTAGTATGTGCATATCTATTCATTCATATCTTTATATTCTCTTAGAAAAGCATAAAATCCACATAACGCTGATTAGAGATACACGCATAAGATATTTATAGGCTATACTTTCTGTCTAAAGACAACGTCATCAGAGTTTTACCACATAAATAAAGTATAACGCAAGAAAGCACGGCATTTCGTGAGATAGAAGTTAAAAAAAATTTAAAGTAACGTGAAAAATTGCCCTACCCTTTAACGATCGATTTTTATATCCACTCTCATCACTCCACCCAAACCCTCCCTTGGTACATACGTTAACGCGTCACTTTGTATGTATGATTCTAACAAGGAAGGTGCATTAGTGGTCGTCCTTCGATTTCGTTCGTTTTTAAATATGTTATTGTCCATAAAAAATACGAGAGACGTATTTTTTTATTAGTCGAAAAACGGTTTTGAAATATCTAAATGGGAGCATTTGGAGAATAATCCTCATGGCGAATAATGAAAAATGCATTTTGATCTGTTCTGGTGGGGTGATTGTATAAAAATTTATAGGGGTTGAAAAGTCCGAAATTTTTATTACAAAAACTCTCGATTCGATTTTAACGAAACCAATTGCATTTGAAATTATTTTAAAAAAGTAGGAGATACATATTTTTGCATTTTTCGAAAAACGACGTTTAAGGGGTGAACCACCCCTATACCCAAATTCTCATTAAAGCGGCACTATCTTGCTTTAATTTGACTTTCCAATTATTAGAAAGATCTTTTATGTATTAATTAAGAAACTTCAGCGTTTCAATAGCGTTCGGTTGTATGTAACAAAACCACCCCTTCGCTTCCTGACGCCCTTCTGGCGGGATTCCTCGTACGCTCGCCAGGTCTTCAGATTTCGTGTATCCTAAGGATTTTGGAGATCACTGAAACCGATTTTCGACTTAAACTTTTTCAATTCACAATGCCAGATACTGTCAAAATGCGAATTTTTTAAATGTTATCGTAAATGTAATTTTTGCGAATTTCTTTTAATAAACTAACTGTGTTTAGTTAATTTGCTTACTTCGAAATGTATTAAAAGTGAAAATACATATAAACAAAATATCAGCAATACGTAAAGCTGTAGTTATCATTTTTGGATCTAAGTTCATCCGCTTACTGAAATTCTTTGAAGTGAAGCTATTTTCAAAATGAGGAATGAGACCGTATCTGTCAGTGATAAATAAGTGGATGAACTTATGACACAAAAATGATATCAGTTTCGAAAAACGCAAAAACATGTATCTCCTACTGTTTTTAGTACTTTCAAATGCAATTCTTTTCATCGAAATCGAAACGATAGCTTTTTTGTTATAAAAATTTCGCACTTTTCTACCCCACCAGAACCAACCAAAGTGTATATTTCATTATTCCCCAGAGGATTATTCCCCAATTGCTCCCATTTAAATGTCTTGACTGAAAGTATGCGAAACTGCGAAGACCGCCCTCGAGGAACGCAATTTTGGGAGTTGATTTTGCCCCCTAAAACCGTTTTTCGGCCGAAAAAAGAACGTGTAACTCTTAGATTTTGATGGAGAATAACATATTTTAAAACGAACGACATCGGGGGGGACACCTGAGGTACCATCCTTATAGGGATCACTTTGACAAGGGTGAGCGTGCTCTCGAGAACCATTTGACATCTGTATCATCCGAATGTAGTCCTACTGTAGAAATCAAATGAATAAGGTAACTTCAGATGGTGCGTTAGTCATAAATGACCCTATGCATGCGAATTACCTTGAAGTGGTACGTATGGGCTGAATCACCCGGTATATAAACTGTAGTTAACATACGAGACAATAAAAAATTTGTCGCACGTGGCGCATATACTCATTTCAGACTTTCAGGACATGTATGTACGAACTCATAGTGATGAGATGGATGAGTGATTAGAAAATCAAAGAACAGAATGAAAAATTGAGATAAAGACAGAGAGAGGCGGTGGGGAGACCAAACAGTGTTACGGATAATTTGCTAGTAAAGTGGATTTAGCTCAACTATGAGAAATTTGGATTCGAATTATTCCATTTACTCTCAACTCAGCTTCAGTCTAGGAGGAATTATTCGTAAATTAATTTCTATACCACTGAGCACTGAGACACCTAATAAACTGTAGAATGTTCCAGAAATATTACATTGTCTCACATATTAAATTAATATTATTAATTAAACGTACAATATAACGACCTACCTGAGTTTAACGAACAACTTTGAAAATCGTGACACACAGCTTCAAAATTTGTTTTCTTCTAACGGCACAGACCGAGAGTGCAATTTGAGTATACCAATCATAAGCGATGTCGAATGAATATTTATTGAGTTACCGTCAGACTATATCGTATTTTTAAAATCAACCAGTCAAAGTCATAGAATTTACTGAAATAAATATTTTTGATTGAAGGTATATAAAAGCATGTAAACTGATCTGATTTTCTTCTGGAGCCTTGAAGTTATCCATAAAATGTCTGACGTACTATAAAATTAAAATCGTATTCCACTAAGGACAATTATCGAAAGTGTCCCTAAAGTATTCGCAGTTTTTATCGCTTCGCTTCTACGGCAAATGTATTCCACCTTCGATCCTTTGCGAGTCGCTTGGCAGGCGCGTCGCCAACTTGGCGAAAATTGAATAGATAGCACGGCGGCGGTAAGAGCGCTGCCAACTTTTCTAGAATACCTCTGAAAAGACTAACCAGGGAGCCTTGTCTTTTTGTCTGGATCTTTTTCCTCCCTTCTTATTTTCGCTATCCTTCTCGTTCCCGTTTATTTGACTCTCACTCGCCGAAAACATTCGTTAGCTACTTAACGGAAGTCGTAACTAGTGGTTAAAGAATAAAAATTTATCTTCGTAAATCTTCGATCACGTAAATACAACTTTTGTGTTGGTATTACTGTTTCTTTTCTTTTTTCCTTTTGGGAGGAGATAGCCGAACGTGTCCGCGATGAATTTACGAATATGTAATATATTATATGATATCGTAATCATTAATCATCTATTTGAATAGTATTCTAGTTTGTCTTCTCTAGCGTGTCGATGCGTATTTTTCCAAGCATCATCTGCGCCCAAAGTAATTTATACGTCTGCCTAGGGGGGGGGGGATATCAGAGCAAGATAAATTCACGATATTAATTCGTATTTTTATGTTTTTAGTTAGCAACAAGATTTGGATTAAAAAACCTCAAGGTTTTAGGAAGCCACCCGATGAAATTACATCTCTCAACACCATCCATCATTACTTTAACAGTTGAACCAGCTCATAATGGATGGAAAAGGTGAATCTAGATGCAATAACTTACCATTGTGAGATCACCAAAAGAAAGTATTTCTATAATTATATATCATCTTAGTATATAATTAACGAGTGTATATGTTTGGATAACTAGTAATTAAGGAAATATTCTATAATTGTTTTAACAGTCACTGATGTGCTTTATATATATTTATATGTTATTCTCCTATATACTAGATATAGATACATCGATTTATTTCATATTTAATATTTAACGACCCTTTATAATGATAATAATTAAATAAATATAAAAAGTAAAATTGTAGTATTATAGTTAATAAATGATTATATTAAATTTGCTTCATTAAGAAAGCTTGAGGAAAGCAGAATTGAGGTAACAGCATTTCCGCTGGTAAGACACTACGAAAATAGGGATCGGTGGTATATACTGTGTCACCTTGAATACTTTGCGCAAATGATTGCAACCAAAAGAAATATCGGTTCGGTTACGGTGTTCACAATGGGTAAAAGGGTTTCAGGTTTTTCATTCATCATTTATGGGTTACAATTTTCAGTTTCGATTTTCGAAATTAATAGATTTTGGTTTCGGTTTTAAAGAGTGATAGTTTTTGGTAATGACTTTATTATTTTCTGATCTTTATGTTGAGTGTGTTTCTACGAGAGATAAGTAGGGAGATTGCCAGTAGACTGATTTTCATGAAACCAATTTTGTTTGGGCATCGACGCGCCATCTCAGCGGAGAGCCTTCGCACCATACCCACGCTTTTGATTGACCGAGTATAAATAGATGTACTACGCGTGAGATTCTTCGTGAGCTCCGTGAGACGCATGGATTAACACCGGGTGACATTCTAAAGCATGTGTATTCTGGTGTTGACGCGCCATCTGGAGGGGGAGCCTCGAAACTTACTCACGTTTTCGATTGGTCGAGTGTATTTTTCAACACTTCACCAAACCCCAAACGTGAGTAATAACCGAAATATGATTTCTGACTTCTTTACCATAGTGACGCATACGTTACTACGCAGCACACGCGTATGGTACTATGGTTAGCGCACGGGAGTCTCGGGTTCAAGATTTCCTCCCTCATTACCTTTCTTCTATACTGATTCGCTTACTATGCTTATTGGTGTTATTAATTACCTTAGGATTTAATAAATACATGATTATACTGTACTGCGTACATCTTATTATATTATATACATACGATAAATATTATAGATAAATCAGCGAACGTTTCTTCCTCCCAAAAACTCGTGAATGACAAACCTGGCAGATGAACATAAGCACAAATAGGAAATGAGTATTTAGATGGAAAATGCACTGGCCTGAGCAGGCATGTGGGTTCTCACAGCCATGAGATTCCAGATTGGCGGCCGAGTATTTTTTTTCCCCTCTTTAATCAGGTCACGCTGCGACTACGAGTATATTGAAAAATGTCAGTAGTGCAGAAACGTCCACTCGTCAGGTGGCGCGTCGACGCCAAAATAAAACTTGGACCTTGAAAATCAGCACATTGACAGTCTCCTTGTTCATCTTTGCCGCTAGTAGTAGAACAAATATTCAAACCTTTGCGATTCACGAAAGCTGGATATTCCGCGAAAAGAAGGAGAAAGTTAGGTGCACAGAAATATTGAGACATCGGAACCTTGAATAAAGCTTTCCAAAGGATGGAAATCAGAAATCGTGGCCAAGATTATTTAGAAGTATTGGAAGTTGTCCAGAATTGTGTGCGCACAAATTCGTCGCGCAGGACTCAGCTAGTGGGGGGAGCGCTTAAAGCAGTGCCTGAACTCGAAGCGCTCACTCTTCCTCGAGCTTGGAAATCTCTTGGAAGCACCGCTCTTAACTATTTTCAACCTTCTTCTTTTTCTATATTTATTTTTTCCTTATTTCTTTATCTTTCATTCTTTACTTTCTTACTTTTCTAATACTTGACTTCTTTATTTCTATTCTTCCTTTTTGTCTTCTCGTTTCACTTCGTTCCCTCTCACTTTGCATTGTGCTTGTCTTACTTGTCCTATTCCCTTGGTCGGGTCGAGCATATTCATTCAAGTAGTCATATAAAGGTAGTCCACCCTGTTTAGAGTAGCATATTAGACCATGGTGTCGGGGGTTCGGTTCCTGCTTTGCGCGCGTCTCTAACGAGTCTCTTGATAAAATGTGACATAACTTAGTTGTGTAAAAACAGAAAACTATTTCACCAACTTGTACAATTTCCAAGGATATATTGAATAGTAAATACAATAAAATTCTGTACGGGGCGACACATTACAATAATGGATAGCCGTTAAAATTGCAAATATGTAAATACATGAAAGTGATCATAGCCGCTATTCTTGAAATCTTTCCTAAATCGTGGATTACCGCATTTGTCTAGCTCAATTGTTCTACCTCTGGATGGTTACGTTACATTATTCCCTAAAATTCTGCGTACGTATAATGGAAAAAAAGTCTCAAGTCCCCAGGTACAGGGTAAACCTCTCAAAGAGGAACCTCAAGGATGAATATGAGAAGATTGGCCAAATAATAAAAAACGCTGAAGATTCAAGTAGAAAGCGCTGAAATATGTATAAACTCTAGAGGGGATGAGCAAGGCGCGTCTGGATCAAGCCGGCTGAGACCTAAATTATACATTCAGAACTGAGTCTTCACGATCAGTGTCAGTCCGTCTAACATAAGTACGGACGGCTTGCACTTATGAACCTAACGAGACTTAACAGGGATTTTAACGTGCTACCTGCTATCAGTCACAAACACAAAACAATAGACTAGAATGAAACAGAGTTGAGTGCAAGCAAAATAATTAAATGTAAGAGACCAGGTTTACTGCTGGAGTAGACCGAATTAACCATTGATTCATTCTGCAGCAAATGCATCCAATAGGGGGCTAGGTCTATTACCTACAAGATCTAAAATGCACTTATACTCCAAGTCAAGTTAATCAAAGGTTGTTGGAGTAGACGAGATTTCACCTAGAGCGTGTCCATTGCCCTTATGGCCTATGAACAAGCTTCAGGAATCTTTACCAAATTTGAATTCATAAGCGAATTAACAAAATAATATCACAGGCTATGACTATGAAGTTACAGTTCAGTAAAAAAATTGTAAAAATATATACAGGGTGTCCCACAACACCCGATGAAGCGTTAAGGGGGTTAAGGTGAAGGAAATAACGAATCGAAAGTTCTTTTTCAATGGTTGTGCTTGTCTTCTTCTTTTGACCCTAACACGCAATCAGCTAATAGTTATTCAGTTTTAGTATTTTCACTACATTTGAGTTACACAATCGACCCCCTGCTCACGGATGGAGCAGCATTAGGGCGTTCACTCATACTACTCACGGATAGGCGTCTATCGTGCATCTGATTGGTTCACAGAAATCGTTAATAGCTCGATAATTAGGCGTCCGATCAAAAAATTAAAAAAGAACTTTTATTTCGTTATTTCTTTCATCTTCACCTCCTTAACGCTCCAACAGGTGTTGTGGGACATCCTGTATAAACAAAATAATTGGAATAGGTCACGAAGAAATTAAAAGTATGAGACATCCGACTAAGGGTTTCGGTGCAGATATTTGGCTTTTAGAAAAATGGAAACATTCAGCAGATGCTCCTTATTTTAAACGTATATCGAACAATGTATAGGCGACTAATGTTACCTTCATAGCTTTGTCAGATTAGTTGTACGCATCGGAAAATTCGAGAATCTAAGCAATGAGTCTAGTAATTCAAAATTTTCCAAGTAGTACTAGTATTAGTAGTATTAGGTAAACAGGACAATATCTTTACTATGAATCTTCAGGCATTTTACGAAATGTATATTTATTTAGTATCCGTATGCAAATGAAAATATTTGAGACTGTTTATTGTATTTAGTGAGTTTCTAATATTTCGAGAAAATACACCCTAGTTCGCGGTTTGATCCTCGTGCACTCGCAACACAATAATTATATTAATATATTTATTAATAGAGCATTATTGTGAAGAAAACAGGTCAAACTCAAATCATAGAAGAAACGTTATTTCTTGAAATTTACGATTTTTGCTACAATTTTTTGAAGTGCAATTTTAGCCAAAGTCCATCGTATACACAGTCACATAATTACCCGAAAATCAAAGAGGCAATTTACAGGAGAGCAAACAAAATGGCCGTGCATATGCGGTGTAATTAACACGTAGTTGCGCTTGCGATAATATATTTTTAAATAATTTTCTTTCTTTTCTGTTAAATATGATATACATATTTCTATCATATACACAAAGTATATACTCATATATAAATTTATATGTATACGAATATGCCTGCTCTATGTAAGTATATAATCGATTTTTCTTTATGAATGTTTCTCCAAATTTTTGTGTGGTGATTGAACTTACAATTTAGAATGCTTAATAAGTTACACCTAAAATATTATTACACTTTATTCACTAAATTAACAAAAAGCTCTAAGTCGTAGATTTCCTTCAGGAAAATAATTCAATTGCAACTTATTAAAGACATGAAGGCGTTGAGACTCTCAGTTATAACGCGCACGAAAAGAGTTCATATGAAATATTTAGTGTCCCTTTAATAAACCTACTTTCTTAGATCTAGAGAAAAGTATATCTTTATACCATAGATGTATAAAATAGAATATTACAAACTAAAGTGACATGTCCGATTTTCCTCTCTTATTCATCACACTGGTGATAGGTAGTTCTGCAACAAATGTTAATGATTGCATAGAAAAAAATTAATAATGATTTTATTTAGCGGTTACAGAGAAAACCATTAGTTACCTCTGTTTATCCATATTTCGTCTAGACAATCGCCTACCACACTCAGGGGTGGTCAATGTGTATCTTTTTGTGTGTGCAGGATTTGTTCGTAGTTCGCGTTGGTCTGCTATTTTCGCCTTTTCCACCTTATCCATAAATTTAGCAATTAATTCAGGACAATTGAGATTTTCTTCTGGTTCCCAAGAGTCATCTCCACTTGAAAAACCTTTCCAACGAATAAGGAATTCCCGTGTTTTGTTCTTTTTAAAATATACATCAATTATTTTTTCAACCTCGAACTCCTTTCCTTCATTCTTGTCAGGGTCCGATACAGATTTATCTGTATCTAAAATGCAAAGAATACATTTATAATGTCTTATGACACTTATGGTTAGCATAATTCAAAGAACGTTACCAATTCCCCCATTTTTATTTTTTGACTTTCGGTCTGATTTTGACGCTTTAGTCTTCTCAGTCTTTTGCCTTCTCTTGGGTGGTTCCGAAATAGATTCATTCTCTTCATTCTCTGAAAGGAATTGCTCTATTAAATCAGAACAATTGAGATCCTTTTCCTGTTCCCAAGTATCCGAGTCTTCGTCATATCCTTTCCATCTTACTAGAAATTGTCGTCGTCCTTTAATAGTGCGATAAGAGACGATCTTCTCGACCTATGTAAACAATTAAAAAGAATGCGCATAATTAATTAAACAAACATTACTGATAATTAGGCTATCAATTTCCATATCCTTATATCAATGGTTAAAGCATCATAGTATACAGAATACACTTAATCACAAGACTAATAACTTTAATATTCACACACCTCATATTCCTTTTCTTCAGAAGGTTGATCTTTTGATGTAGATGCTTTAGCGTCTTCCTTTTTACGTTTTTTTGTTCCAGCTCCAGGTTTTCCCGCGCTTCCATTTTCGTGTTGCTCTTCGTTTTCTTTTGCCTCATCCTCCTTCAACAATGCTGGCTCTTTATCAATATTCCTTCTACCGCGTTTACCACTATCACTAGTTGCCCCGGGTGTTCCGATTGCATTTTCAGAACGGCCTCTACCCTTCTTGAGTACTTCACTAAGTGCTCGATCTTCGTCAGTATTATCTGATATTTCATTTCTAATGGGATTATTTATCGTCGTTGACACTGCTTCTGCGACGCCATTTTCCTCCGATTCGCTGCTGCTTGTCTCGAACCTGCCTCGCTTACCCTTCATACTCAATCTTCGCATTCTTGCTGCACCTAATACAAATCCCTGATTAATTTGCCTTCAAATGCGATATGCGATATTAATGATTCTAATGACGATAATGATGTCAGCGTTGTAGATCTGTTAAAGATACGTATATCGACTGAATCAACACTATCGCGTCCCACTCCGTGCTCGAAAGAGCAGCCCCCGGAAGAGACTCCTATGGACAATCTCACACTGACTGCACTGCATTATCCCGCCAATACCAATGTACAACATATATAGTGAAAACAATACATTTCTACGTCTTTTTATTATTATTATTATTAACCTTGTAAAAGTGTCGAAATCAAGATAATATAGTCTAAATCCAAATTAACATTCTTACTTCTTGAAATTTACCTGTCGAATGAAAACTTGTATACTCCCTAGTCTTTTCGTCTTTTTAGATTTTCTTCGAAAAGCAATTCAGGGTGCTGTCCACTGCATATACGATCCGGCTAGGATTAAACACTGTGATTGATACAGTACCTCAACCGCGCGCGCAGCGCATTTACGCTGCATGTGTGTTTTGTCCCAAGCTTCGTGACTTCAGAATAGTTGCCAGTTGTGCGCAACAGTGAGGCCGCGCGAGGCTCCTCCACCAATCGAATAATGTTTACTTCAATGATTGCATCTCCGGAAGGGGTATATCGTTGTACGATTCAACAGAATAACTGTGAACCATTATCTTCGTTTCCCTTTATTCTTTTTTTTTGTTGCTGATTTCAGTTACTTATGCAAATATGAAGAATTGAGAATCCTTTTCAATTATAGGATGAACTCCTTTGAGCTGGAATGATTTTTGGGTATTTTATAAGACCTACGCATCTTTGATGATTTCCCCCAGTTATACTATCCATTAGTCAGTGTGACAGTCTTCCATATGCACAAGATATATTATTATAAATGGAAGAATTGTTGGAGAATTCTTAATAAGCGGTATTTTTCACATTCACAATACTTATAAGACTTTCTAAAAATCTACAGTAAAAAAATATAACAATCATTCTGCGACCGTGTACGGTTCAAGAGTTGGTTTCACTTAAGTTAATTGAGATTTAACTGTTGAGATCAGCTAATCAGATTCGGAATGTTCGAAAATACAGGCACCTGATTGAAGCACCTTAAGGTTAGATTTTCAAACAGGCGCTAGCGCTCGAACGCGGTACTTTGATTAGTGGATATTAGGTGATGGGAGAAAAATTATCATTTTATACTAACCAAAAACCTACGTCCGAGTATTGGCGCCTGTAAGAGGATCCAGCCTAAAAGACCTTGTACATTTTTATGCTCCAAAACACCTACTAAAGGATTAAATAATATGGTTGCCGTAGCAACGGTTGTTAAGTATGTACGGCCATCTTATGGGTTGTTAACCCTGGTTTCCCGACTTCCTGAATTTTCAGATATTTAGTACTCCTTCGTTTGGCGTGACTTTCGATTCAGTTAGAAACGGTTTTACAATTAAAGAAAATCATGGCAAAATCCGTTACAACGTACGAAAAACCCACACCGCACATCGGTAAGTGACGTAATTAACACGTCAGATAGTGTACAAAAGATTAAAAAACATGCAATACTTAATAACATATTATATTTGATCAGGATTACCCGACTGGTATGCTAAGCAATGGGAATTACGTCAAAGCGCCGACACTCGTAGATCAGAAGCTTTCGAGTTACGCAGCTCTAGCAGGATCATCCGGTCAGAAACAAAAATTAAAACAGAATGGGATACTTATATGAACAATACAAGAATTGCCGATAGGTATTTGAAAAAAGGAACAGAGTTTTAAGTCCCTTTTCCAAAATTATATATCGTTATATATTTACCGATAGATTAACCGAACTTTCTCGTTGGCGAGAACTCCTGGAGAGTCAATTGGAAAGGATTGAAAACGAAATAAAACTTCTAAAAGACGAGCGAGCTGACACTGAAAAGGAACTTGAGGGTCTCAATCTACCTCTTCAAATAACTGCTGAGTGTATTTCTACTAGAGACTGTCGTCGGGGCACCGAGTTGACCTATGACGATGGCGATACTGAATTGAAAAAGGAGCTTTGCGTCCTAGAGGGAGTCAAGAAACTTTTAACTAATAGGTGAAGACGAGGAACAAGCCATAGCATACAGGGTGGACCACGGAGCGTGATCAGTAGAGATTACTTTGTTATTAGCAGTCCGATCGAAAATGTTTTTATCACCTTTTGCATGGTTCCAAGAGAGCTTTAACGTGATAGTGAAAAATTACTGGTCAACTATTTTTTTAAAGGTTTTTTCAAGGTTACCTTGAATTTTTTGCAACTGAACATATAATTTTTTTACGCCTGTCTGTTAGAGGATTTCAAGACGAATCCGGCACATGTAAGGACATGACATTTTTTTCATCTGGTTCAAAAGAAAATTAAAAAACTAAATACTCCTTATCACAAGGAGAATCACAGCTACACCGTTATACGCGTCCGTTCTGTCGTCTTCAGTCGCCATCAGTGTAGAGGAGAGGCCATAAAGAATGCAAAACAATCTTTTGTTCACCGTCTACGCGAGTGCATTGCAGCTCGTGGACACCATTTTGAACATCGCTACAATTAAGATTCGTAAATTTTGACTTGTCAACAACATTGGTTGCGTAATAACAGCGTAGCTGTGATTCTCCTTGTGATACAAAGTTTTTTAATTTTCTTTCGAACGGGATGAAAAAAATGCCATGTCCTTACATGTGCCGAATTCGTCTTGAAATCCTCTAACAGACAGGCGTAAAAAAATTATATGTTCAGTTGCAAAAAATTCAAGGTAACCTTGAAAAAACATTTAAAAAAAGAGTTGACCAGTAATTTTTCACTATCACGTTAAAGCTCTCTTGAAACCATGCAAAAGCTGATAAAAACATTTTCGATCGGACTGCTAATAACAAAGTAACCTCTACTGATCACGCTCCGTCGTCCACCCTGTATAATAGATGCTTTAACAATCAACCGTTAACCGTTAACCGTTAACACTTACAGAATTCAGGCTGCTTGGGAGAAGCTCAATCGTTTGGAGGAGGTAAAATTCAAAATTGATCTGGAGCTACAGGATAAGGTGGAGAGTATAAATATCGATCAAGAGAATCTTCGATTAGATCGCACTTGTGCTAATATCAGTTATAAGATGGATTCGCTCAGAATACCAAAAAAGTGAGAATCTTTTACGCCGCTTTCGTTCTGAACCTCTTCTTCAGTGTTCTTGATCTTTTTTTTTTGTTCAATTCAGTTCTGTTTCTTATGAATCCTGGCTTGAACATTGTCAATTCACGAAACTTCTTGCTGACAATGAGATGAGCGATACGTACAGTTTTCGCGAAGCATTGCACGTTACCAGGGAACGCGCCAGGAACGACATCAAAGCTCAGCAGGACGTTACAGACTTTGCGCTGAGGAAGAGGATATATCAGACCCAAAAGGCCAGAAATGAGCTGGAATGGCAAAAAATGAAGGTAAAAGATCAAAGAACATGGAGGCAAATTAAGATATAAAAAAAATATGGTCAGTGCAGATGCAACGCGAGATGGATATACTACTAAAGGAATTAGCTAGATTGGATGATGCTCTTCAGAGTAAGACCGATGCTGTAAAGTGTGCAGAAACCAGGTTGGAAAATCGTACCTATCGTCCTGGATTTGAATTATGTCGCGATGAGGTCGATCTGGGATTGAAAGATGAGGTCTTGCAATTGAGGCAGACCAAGGAGGATCTTATTGCCAAGATTAATAGCGCAAAGTAAGTAGCATAATAGTTCGATTATTTCGATTGGTATTTCTAATAATTATTATTTATAAAATCACAATAGGGCTACCTACAACGGCTTGGAATTTCTATTGATTCGCATTGATAAAAACCTGCAGGACAAACAGCATTCCTTAATGACCGACGTCATGTGCCTAGACCTTCGTGCCAGATTGAAAACTGGTGACAGATCACGATTGGCGAATGAAACTGATCGCAATATTGTACTCACCAAAATGGAGCAGGAAGTGCCGCCTGAGTCTTAATTAATTGTGCCCGCAAGTATAGTAATTGTGTAGTCTGAGTGAAATCCAAGAATAGTTGGTAGTAGTGAAAAAAAAGGTTTTTAGCAGCGTAACAATGTGTACAAGGATTATTAGTATCATATTTACGAAGTGGACACAGTGGATTCCATTGAGTTTTCAGCTTTAGCTTTCAATAAACTGAACTGTGTCACAAATTTTTCTGCTAAGGAAGAGTCCAAACTTTTAACAGCCCTTCTGTGAATTTCCGCTACTCTTTTTGGATCACCATGATTCATTTCAAAATTGATGTAATCCATCCAGACATCTGTGTGACTCTTGCCAAATTGCAACGTCGCCATTTCATGTGGTCTGCGTGCATTTTTCAAGGAGATTTCCGGCTGCATTAGTTCCATTGCTGCCATTTTCTTATGTAATTCTAAACAAGATGGCGGTTGGAGACAAAGATTGTCATAGACCTGTCTTGCTGTCTGTATGTCTGAAAACAAAAGAGTATTGTTTAAACTCATCGAATGATAATGATCTGGTTCCTTAACGTTTTTCTTAACATTTGTTTCCTTACTTTTGGTCAAAACCAACCATTCGACGTATGTGGGTTTCATGTCTCTAGCAATGGCTGGTTCTCCCTGCATTGCTGCTTGGAAAACTTCCTCAGTTTTCTCAGGACTCTTTGCCTGTACATGCAACAATTTCATTCTCCACAATGGTAAAGCTTTCTCTCTAAGAATTTTAGTAGCCTGAATAATACATTATACATTAGATAAAATCAAATAATTTAAAATGATTATGAAAAATGAATTTAAGACCTTAGCAAATACTGTAGCTACATTATCGTCTTCTCCTAATATCACGTGATAACGTAACCTTGCCTGCCAAAGATTGACACTATTCGGCAAAGCCTCTGTCGCCCAAGTGAGAACTTCAAGTAATTTCTTCTGAGTATTCTCGTCTTTCTTCTCATTGTTCAACATGTTGATCTGAAAGCCATTGTGATTTTAAAAAACGTTCAACTGGAATCAGCCGAAAATGAGATTGGAACTTTACAGGGTAATATGCTTAACGTACCCATTGCAGATAATATTTTTCGCGAAGCTTTTTTGCTTGGTGAGCTTGACTGAGCGCATTACGTAAGAGCTTTTTCTTGAAATTTGGCAAAGATCCGGTGTCATGATTGATTTCCAGTATACATTCAATATAGAGGGACCACATTTCTTCAGTTTTTATTTTTTTCACGGCTGTTTGGTAAACCTCATTACAAAGACTTATGCGATCCCGCAAAGAACTCTGTTCAGAACTGTCAACTTCCATAGTACTAGAAGGCTGGACTAAACCTTTCAGCTCTCTCTTGGCCATTGTATCCCACATGAGAGGTTCGTGTGCGTATTCTTGCACCATGTCGCTAAGAAATTTGTTGAGTCAGATAAGATATTTGTATTTGGGAAAGCCTGCAATTTTCATGCATTACCAAGTACTGACCTAACAATTTTATTCTGTAACTTCTCGGTATTCTTGTATTCTTTAGTGATATCTAAGAGCTCTATGATGAACTTTATGTCTTTGATACGCTTGAAAGCTTGCAGATATATTACATTAGCACGTTTAAGCTCATCTGGCATTGTATCCTCCCCGGTTGCCACTGTGTCTGATTTCTCATCCTTCATTTCAGAGTCGCCTACTTTTGATAACGCTTCGTCTAATTCGAGCCTAAATTTTTTAAATTGTCTCATTTATTGACCCCGCTGTAAAATGGATTCTTCACTTTTGCAATTTTATTACGTTACCGAAATGAATCCGCGTATAATAATCGGGAATCTGGATGTATGTGCAATCCTCGTAAAAGGTACTGCCGTGCGTTTTGAATATTTTGATTCTCTTCAATTTCCCATCGTGCAGCAATATGCCAACATTTTGGCTTGTCTTGATGCACTTGTAACATTCTGCCAATCATGCGACTTGTGGAACTATGAAAGCGCTGCCAATCATTAATGACTTACTATATCGCATTTATTTTCATAATTCTTATTATATAGTCGATATATAATTTCTAATGTAACTTACCATGTGTTTGCAAAACTTCATATAGGCAATCCAAAATCGCACATCGTCCTGAAACTTATGTATTGCTTGCGTATAAAGCTGATTCACTTTATTGGCGATTGCGTAATCGATGTCAGATTTCTTTTGGCCGATTCCCAATTTCTATAAAATATTCGAGAATTTGTTCGTTTTAATGGAAATCTCTTACAACATTTTTGAACACTGTTATAAGAGACTTAAATTAATTTAACTTTATTACCGTCATCTCGAGGTTAATAAAAAAAAATATTCAATTAATTCAAGTCTTATCATCAACTGAAAACAATTTAGATAATGAAAAGATTATTTAACATCAGAAAAACATCATAGGATAATAGTTTTTGTTATTTACAAGACGCAAAATTAATATGAGAATGAATACATACAGTGGGTCGGAGAAGTCATACCCTATTAATGATTATAATATGACTTGATATTCTACAATTTATTAGAAATACACTAGCTTAATTATCATCATATTTTTATAGACATATAATGAAGAAATATTGCAAATTTAACCACACTCAAGTGACGGATATCAGAGACATTAATTATTTGTTGCAGTACTGTATGAAAATTGCTCCACAAAAGACTGCACTATTTCAGTTTACCCTTTGAATTGCTCAATAGTACTATGTTATTATTCTCTCTCTTGTATTTAAGTCTGAATATTTGCAAAGTACGTCATGTATTATATGGTATTAATTGTTTTATGATATGGGTAGCATTTCTCGGATTATTGTCTTATTAGAAATAATAATTGTTTTTTACTCCTAATATTGTTGCCCTAAGTTTTAAATATTATTTTTCAGTTTTAAATCTGATAAAACATATTTGTGTGAAGATTAGACAAATATTATGATATATTGAGATACGATTAATAGAATCTTGCATTCAGCAACATATAAATATCTAAGTTATAGAAGTTAGTAAGAAGTAAATCCAAAGTATTGGAGACAGTTTAAATACTGTTTTAACAGCCCAAAGGTGGACGAACAAAATATTGATACTGTTGAATAAATAATATAATTTTATAAATCGAATTATTATACTTATTGATACATAGGGTTTGAACTGTTTTGTGACTCACTGTATGCAGACAATAATTCTAAATAATAATTAAGAAATATCTACATCACGACGTTGTCGAACGAGCTTCAGTAAATCCATTTCATATTGTATGTAACGTAGGTAATCCTCCTTGCACTTTGTATGCCTTTGTATTTTGTACTCATATTCCTTCCGTTTTTTTGCTATTCCTCTGGGTGAAATAAATTCGTAATAATTAGAAGGATAGTGCAAACGGTGTGAATTAATATGGTTTAGAAAAAGGGACTATATAAACATCGAAAAATTATTTTGAGGTTATGTATATACTTACCGAATCTCATTTTTATCGAAGAGCTTTATCCTCTCCATTTGTTCTAATTCAGGTATCATATCCTCACATCGTTTCTCTACGAATTCCGCCATTTCGTATTTCTTTATTCACAGGACACAATTATTTTCTTAATTCTGCTCCTCACTTAATGCTACCTACTCTGGTCAGCTCAACTCCCATGTGGGGATTCTATCCCATGTATAGAAGACAGAACAAGAACGACGCAATCGAAAAAATAGTTTGGCGGGGATTGACCAATCATCTTGGTTCCGAAAATGTGAAACCGATGCCCGATTTCCCATGTACCATGTGTTTCAGAACACGGGCAGAAATTTTAATCTTAAAATTTTGATAAATTTTACGAATTCCAAATCTTCGCATTTCAATCTATGCAATCTTACAGATAATTAACATTTAATGATTTTTCTAACAATATGTGTCCTTGTTATTGATTTTAATGAACAAAAATTGATTTTTACACTTTACGAATTACCGTTTTTTCTTCTACATGGGGAACCGGGCATTGTTTGACATTTTCGGAACGAAGATGATGGTTAATCTCCACCAAACTATTTTTCTGATTCCGTCGTTCCTGTTCTGTCATCTATGCATGGATAGCACCAGATAGCACCCTTAGTTGCCAGCATTTGCCAGTAGTGAGAACGTAAGTTGTTTCCCAGTGCTTTTCGTGATTATGTTTTTCACTGAATTCCTATAAATTCCATGTGAATGATCAAAGAATTATAATATATAACAGGTATCTTGCTTTTTCGAATAATTTTTTTTCAATCTTTTAATACTTGCAATAGATAAAATATTCTTTTCTGATATACAACATATGTATTAACAATAAACTGGTTTGGCAATTCCATGGGAATTCAAATGCAAACATAACCTTAAAGTCTTTACACTTTCTTCGACAAGAATACTTTTTAATAAGACATTTAAATTGTCAAAAAAGTTGTAAACTAATTTCCATTTGACAGTTCGCAGACAATGTAATCCTTAGCGAATAGATGTGGTTATTCAATAAAATAACATACATGCTGAACTATAAAAATTAAATGTTTTTGTTGCAAACCATCATTATGCATACTTTGTGATTAATATTTTATGTCGTAACACGTTTTGCTTCCTAGAGACATTTAAAGTGCATAGTTGCATTATGTTTATTCACACGCAAATCCCAAATCTAAGCATCCATTTTAATATACAGTAAAACTTCGATTATATGAACAGTTTGCGAAATTTAGCTCTTTTGGATTTTTACTTTGTAAATATCACATATGTTCGTTCGTCCTGTAAGAAAATTTCTCCCTGCCAATGATTTTTGCAAAGCTAATGAATGGTTTTCCATTGATTTATCATACGTATTCGATTATATAACCATATAAGTCCCTTAATTAACTCGGATAATCGATGTTTTACTGTAGATGCAAATGAAACATCCAGTGAAAAGCGCCATTTATCAAAATGGGTGGTGTTATTTAAAATACACGTGCATAGTAATAAATGCTTAAATATTATTGAATTATATATCCGCTTATTTTATAATGATTGTGATAGCATATCCACGCTGAAAAAAATCCATTAATAAAAGGAAAAACAGAATCCATAACAAATTCCATTTATTTAAAAGGTTAATGAATTCTTCTCTTACCATTATAATTTTCCTGAATTGACAGTATTCATACAACAACCTGGGTAATATTACCTTTGGAGTGTGCTGTAAATCATCTTTCGCTCAAACTGAAAATTATTCGAGATTTCTAAACGCAACTAGGCAAAATAATGAAAAAACATGCGTCAAATTCGGAAGGAGGTTCCAAGGGAAAAAGACCTCACTGGTCTATGGGTCTATTGAATTGTATGGCAGATCCGAAAATGAAAGTTAAGGAAGACGATCTCATAGTAGCTATTACGGATGGTTATCCAAAAGCACATTATCATTATTTAATCCTCCCCAAAGAAGACATAAACACGATATATGATTTGAAAAGAGAACACGAGGACCTCCTCACTCACATGGAAAATATCGCCGAGGATCTGATCAAGAATCATCCAGATCACGAATTCAAGTAATTACAGAAAAGAATCCTTAATCATTGTTTACAAATGGAAAATCTATATTAATATTAATTTGTTTCAAATTGTACCAGATTCGGTTACCATGCTAAGCCCAGTATGCAGAGGCTTCATCTTCATGTAATAAGTTTGGATTTCGACAGTCCTTATTTAAAAACAAAACATCATTGGAATTCCTTTACCACTGACATTTTCTGTCCTGCAAAAGGTATTTTAATATCAATAGACTGTAACTAAATAAAATATCTTTCGAAGCGTATTCCAGGAATTCATTCAAGCAAAATAATTTTTACAGAAGTTCACGAGGAATTGCGACGCAATGGATTCGTAAAGAGGATGACCGTAGAAGAGTACCAGAAATTGCTTAACACTGAATTGAAGTGTCATAAATGTTCAGAGAGATCGAAAAATATGCCAGGATTGAAGAGGCATCTTCGTAGTCACATATCGAGTAAAGATTGAGTCGAAGTTTTGAGTCGTGTCGATGATGTCATCCGATTACATATTGTAAAAGCAGGTATCAGGTAGTGGGACAAGATGAAAGATATGGGTATAAATAACGTAAACATGAGTAATGCGATATTTCGGAAATTTTACTATAAATAAATTTGATGTTAATGTTAATAGGTTTTCTTCTTTATAATCTATGGTAATTACGTACTAACTATTTACAGAGTCTTCTTATTTTCAAGGGCCCGTCTGTCTGTCACTGCCTATGGTTCTTGGTTTGTGGTGATGTGTCAGTGTGTTTATTTATGTAATGTGTGATAGTAGTATGTACTACGTATATTTAGTAATACTGCGATTAATAGTTATAAGTGTATTCTTCGTCGTCTTCGCGAAACGATAGGCAACTGCGTTAGTTAAATCATATCCATCGTCTTTATCATACAGAAACGCATAAACGTGCACATAGAGTATATTGGAATAAGAATATACAATATATGTACGTAAATTTACAGGATGCCTAGACGCATGTATCTGTCTCTCGCGTCTTCTATAATTTTAATTACTGTATAAGTGAGAAAGATCCACGATTAAACATTTTTTTTTTCCTTTCAAGAATTTCTATCAGTGGACCTTTCACGTTAATTTTCCTATACATCCATGCCTTCCCTTTTGTATCTCACCGTTAAGTATTTTTCACTTTGCACTCCAATAAACGTCTTCTAGTATGTTATAAATAATTGGCTAATCTCGGCGCAAGACACGACAATTTTCGTTCCTGCACTGTAACTATTTTCTTCTATCTCACTCGCTCACTCGCTCATCTCTTTCTCCCTGGTATCTGGCAAATAACCAGAAATCTCTTGAGACTTTCTAAACTCGAGCATAGGGTTGAAAGTTTGCGAGGATCTACATAAAACGTAGATCGGCCAAAGTTTCTCACCTTTACCCGAGGGAAATGCATGAGGTACGAGAGAGGGAGAAAGGACGCAAGAGAGTGAAGAGCGAGAGAGAATATATGGCTCTCTTTGTAGCATCCTTTACTCTTACAAACTACAACGGAACAAAACACGCGAAAGAATGGAACAAACGAGAACCAAGCAAAGAGAAAAATACAATTGAACCCTGGTAACGCTTACAAGATATCTTCGAGTCTATGATAGCGTAAGGATGTCCTCTCTTATTTTTTATATCAAAATTAATTATAAATATTTTTTTCTAACTACTGCGGCATCTCCGCTCGTTCCGTACGTAGCCCACCAAAAGCGGTCATTTTGGCAAAGCCACTGGGTCCGAGGACAACCGACTGATCCCAGGCAAAGATAAAGGAAGAATAAAAAGACAAAAGCTGTAGGACGGATAAGATCAAAGAGAAGTAAGGAACTATAAGGGCACACTGGAATCCGCCGATTATTTCGAAGTACACGCAGTGTAGGACGTCCCCACGCTATGCATTGCCTTTTGAATCTCTCGCAATCATTTTAAAGATAAATACCCTGTTTAAGTCTGTTGCTGTATATGCTTCCCAAACAGAATCTTAGATAACAAGAGGCCGATCGGTTTGCAAAATTTTGCCGAAAGACTAGTCGCCCGCCATTTATTTTCCAAATTTATTTACCCCCCTCCCCCTCCCCCCAAATCCCACAGTCAGTACGTGTTACTTGTCTCCGTAATGCGCACGTGTCTCACGCACTGACCATTTTCGTATAACCGCGTGTGTCAGAATTAACCTAGCAATACTAAGAGCTACAAACATTTATACAATATTGTTTACCTATCTAACTAATATTCACAATTCATAAATATATATTTATACATGTATTCATGTACATAAGTATCTAACGCCTATATATAGGTAATGTACAGATAATGTACAGAATGGCGACGGGCGACTTTTTCTCGAAAGAAAAAAAAAGAACTTTAATTTCTATCTCCTGCAACGCTCTACGTCGCGCCTCACCTTTCTTTGCTCCTACATTTCTTTCAACCCCTATTAAAGTACACTTTCTATATTTACAGTAGAGGGTGAAGCGCGCATTCTTCTTCTATCCCGATTCTATATATGCGTCTTTATACATCTTCACGTACCTGCTAATAAATTCGTAACGTAACGAGTGACAGATTACACGCGCCAATTGGTATTACGGGTATTGGTAAATAGTCGCAGTGCTGGTAGCATTCTACTAATTATAATCAATCTAGATTCATCTATATTCTCTGTATCATCTCGTCTTTCTAGTAAATAGAGAAAAATACAGAAAACAAAAGAAAGAGAAGAACACTTGCATTGCTTACGTCGCATACGTTTCATCATACACACAGACTCACTCTCTCTCTCTCACTCACTTTCCTTCCCTTTCTCTCATAACCCATTCATACTCTTATATATATATATATTCTCTCTCTCTCTTATACAATTCAGTCTCACTTACTTTCATGCGCTCTAGAGATGATTCTCTCATGGTTTGAGGCAACGAACTAATGAAATAAATAGCGTCTCGTTAAATTGATATAAGTTAAGTGAACGAACAATAGAACAAAAGGAACGATCGATACTTTGATCGAATAAATTAAGTTAAAGAAACAAACAAACAACAAACGTACATCAATGAGTTTGAATTTGCTCAGTGAGAAAACAGAACAGTGAATAATTGAACGAACTACGCATAATTCTCGAAAGACATTTTTTTGCGCATTCACAACACATTCGCACATGTCAAACACAGTACATTAATTTATCGGCTATTTATCGTTACAATTTCGCATACTGTATGCTATAGTGTGTCAAGTCTTTTCCAGGGTTAAAAGCTACCCTTCGGCTTTCAACACCCTATATATATATTGTATATATCGTATTTACTGTATTACTTTGACGTCTCGCACTTTTGAAACTCGCTCTCCTATATAGTCACTGCCGATTTTATTTACCCTTTCATATCTTAGTCCGATCATTGTTCGCGAAATCGGCTTCTTTTCTTATTCGTCAGAATCACTTTAATTTATCGTTTAATCTTCTTTCGTCTTCCGACAGATTTGGCGAGAGGCACGTGCCACGCGAGCTCAATGAAGAGAAAAGAATAAAGAGAGAAAAGCGGCGCAAGGTCTAAAGGGCAAATAACGATGGCGAATGGTTGAAGAGAATAGAGAAATGGCGCACGATTGATTAGTAAAGGAAAATTTTACGTATGTATACGAAATTTCAATAATTATATATAAATATGTACAAGAGGCTTGTTATTAAAGGCAAGCAAGATTCTTATATATGTTTACGCGCTACTATGTACAGGGGGTTGAAATTTCATTTGGTGAATTGGCAAATGGAAATCTCATTTGAAAATGAGAAATTGAATGACGTCAAATTAAAATTGCTAATGCTTGTCCGCCGTATTGTTTCCTTATGAGGATTCTCTGTGATTTCTCCTTTCTCTTCGACCTTCACCCTCTAAGTTATGATGCTTCTCGCACGTTTGCAAAACACTTTTTTTAAGCTACAAATTGACCCTACATCATCTAACTATTGATCTTATTACGTGCTCGGTTGTCAAACGTGAAAAACAAGTACCGTACTTCTTAACATCTTGTTACTCGTTAAGAAGTCCTACCCATTGCCCTTTTCATTAATCATTCCTTTTTGACTCTTTTTTCTTTTCCCTTCTCTCTGCTTCTTTCCTAATGTCCTAGTCTCGAAATGTGCCTTTTGGATGGACCATTGAAGTATTCTAAAATTTTCCTAAGTCCATCCGCCAAGGTTCCTTGCGCGCTCATATTTAATCTTCTTCTGTGATTTCAAGACGTTAATTATATTAATTTGTTAGCTAAGAAAATACGATTTCCTTTTTAAGAGGACATCACTCGCGAAACTCTCAAGTCTTTTAAAAGTTCTGAGATTTCTTTGTTTCATTCAAATGTTTTCTTTCGACATTTTTCACTCTGTTTCACTTTGATTCTTCTCTTTAACTCTTCTTGCTGTGTATACCGCCCTCACTTGTTCTCGGTAATACCTCTTATCTCTTTCTCTCTCCCGGTAGATCCTTGTTTTAGTATGTGCTTTTAATGGTGTTTACGACTCCTGGTATCCGTAACAATGTACTCTCATCTCCTCGATTGCTCGACACCACTCCAGGGCAAATCCTTCGGGATCCTCTAGGTAGTAAGTCCTGTTCGGCTGTAAACAGATAAGACAGACAATTGTAATGTAGCTCTTCAAAGTATTCATACTGCTCATTAATTCATACTGCTAGTCTTAAGAATTGTAACGTGCATTGATATGAAAGACTTACCGTGTGCACAAAGAAGATCTTAAAGTTCTTGGGTTCCACCCTGAGTTCAGGACTCCAAGGTATTTCACCCTTGAGCACCATGTTCACAGGATCAACATAATAGAGGTGCGGTCCAGTGGTAAGGAGGAGCATCCTTCTCCTAGCGAAAAGACCTTTTCGCTTATTGACGAAATTCTGTTTGACTATCAAGTTACCCTCTACGAAGCTGTCCCATGGATTACTTGCTCTCTGCTTTTCGAGCCTTTTTCTAATCTCCTCCTCCGTCAGATCGGCAATTCCACACCTCTTTCTTCTCGACGTTTTCTCGACGACGGTTGTTACAGGTTCGGCTTTCTTCTTCTTCGTTCTTGACTTCGTTTTCTTTTCCTTAGATTGTTCTTCCTCGCCAGCTACTGGCACCTGCTTCTCCTCTTCTCCTTCTTCAACTTCCTCTGCTTCATCCTCTTCGGTCTCTTCCTCTTCGCCGATGCCCAAACCCAGAAGCCGCGTGAGCTGCTTATCGTCGAGACCAGGTTCCAGGTGATCAGGAACCCTGTACTGTGATCTGAGCTCCTCGTGCTCCGAGGTGCCAGGTAAATAAGGGTAGATTGGCGGTGGCGTCTGTTCGTGCAATGTCTCAAAGTCCATGCCCTTAAAGAAGTCATGCGCTCTGATACTAGGATAACCCGCACCGTGCTCATCAAGGGCACCTAACCTCTCCGTGGGCTCAAGGACAAGTAACTGGCTAACCAGTGATCGTGCAAGATCGCAAAAACCATCTGGGATCTCGTACTCGAGCTTCATGATCTTTTGGAAGATCATGTACTCGCTCCGCGATCGGAACGGTGGTAGACCGGCGACCATCTGGTAAACAATGCATCCAAGGGCCCACAAATCTGAGGCTCTGCTGGCGGTTTTGTCAGTTAACAATTCGGGGGACACATACTGTGCCGTGCCGACGAAGGAGTTTCGTCGCTCCCGCTTGTACTCTCTTTGTCTTTGATGTTGCTGTTGTTGGGAATCCTGCTGTTCCTCCGTATGTTGTTCATTCTCGGAGGCACTCAGCTTCTCCGGATCGTCCTTGAGGATCTTGGCACTACCGAAGTCCGTAATGAGAACATGCATTTTCTCGTCTAGGAGAATGTTCTCGGGTTTGAGATCCCGGTGGATGATCCCAAGACCATGAAGGTACTCGAGACCGCGCAGAATCTCAGCCGAGTAGAATTTCGTGCACTCGATGTCGAAGCTGCCCACCTTGTTGATATACGGTAGCAGCTCACCGTTCTTCGCATAGGAAAGCACGAAGTAGAGTCTGTCCAGGTCCTGAAAGGTGCAGAACAACCGGACGAAGCTGTGCTTCGCACCAGCCAGCATGTTCAGCACTTCTTTCTCCCGCTTCACATATTCCGTCTTCCTCTCCTTGATGATGTGCCGCTTGTCACACACCTTGATGGCGTATTCCTTGTTCGTGTGGATGTCCTTGGCTAGGTAGACCTGCGTGACACGCAATGATGGATTGATTTTTATTCAATCGTTCTTTTTTTTTCGTATCATTGATCAAACGTCAGACTGATGCAAAATAACAAAATGATACCCACGGTCGAGAAACTGCCCTCGCCGATGACTTTGCCGAATATAAAGTCCTTGGGGTTGCGTTTGTGTGTCGGTAGGTTGATGCCGAGGGCCGGGTTGATGGTGTTGACCCGGGGCGCCAGGGTATTGGGCGGCGCCACCACCCCATTGGTCACGTCGTTCGTTGGTGGAGACATTTTTGACACCGGCCCCTCCACCGTAACTGCCGGCTGTGGCGAAACGGTAAGCGCCTGGTTCGCCACACGCTGTAACAACAAGAGACATTACTGCATTACAACTGTCGTCATGATAGTTATTCAAATATTTATTTCAGATATGGCCCCCCGACGCATTGCTCATGGATAAACAGCAGCTATGAATTTCTGTTCAACTGCTACCAAGAAATCGGTTCGGGAAGGTAACGCTACTCCAGAGAGCAGACTACGTGTGGTGGACTCGGCACAGCCAGGTCTGTGACGTTATGCACCACATCAGTGCGAAGAGGAGGAAGAAGATAAACAAACAGAAAGAAATCTGGAGATGTATCGGTACGCTTGGTACACCTAAAGGTATACTTGGTACACCACCACCAGGTCAATCGTCGAATCAAACAAATATTTGACCAATTGCAATCTTCCGGCACGACGACGTCATCTTCTCTCGCTGCCATTCTCGGCTCCGGAGAAGACCGAAGAAGGTTAGGCGGAGAACTCTCCTTTGTCCTCTCCCTCTTGCCATTTCCGATGCCGTGCAGTCGGCAGATTACGCACTTCCGTTCTCTAACGAGCACAGAACGAGCTAACGCGTGCACGAGTAGCTTCTCTCTCTCTCTCTCTCTCTCTCTCTCTCTCTCTCTCTCTCTCTCTCTCTCTCT
>NW_014332923.1:1113799-1152830 GCF_000341935.2 Cephus cinctus | reverse complement strand
TCTCTGTCTCTCTGTCTCTCTGTCTCTCTGTCTCTCTCTCTCTCTCTCTCTCTCTCTCTCTCTCTCTCTCTCTCTCTCTCTCTGTCCTTTTCTCCGTCGTGCTCGGTATCTCTACTCTGCACCGCTGATCTGGGCCCTTCCACGAGCGCTTAATCGCTTTGTTTCCGCTCGGAAGGACCGGACAGTTGCGGAAGCTCCTCTGCCCCTTAACCCCTTTATCCCCTTGGCTAGAGAGCAAACAATCCCTCCTCTGCCGCCGGTTGCAGATGGAGGCGATCGCCGACGAGTTCAGAGTCAGTGTTATCAATTTTTGTTAGTCTTATTCAGGTATCGTATTACGTCCCAATAACCTCGGGGACAGCCTATAAATGATTCATGATTTCGCTTCCGGTTCTATATCGATAATTGCACTCGTGAAGGGGGGGGCGGGGGAGCCTATTCGCAATCAGAGAATTCGGAATTAGTGATAATGGTAACGGTAGCAACGGGGATCATTTCTCCATGGCCTGTTTACGCGTTATTGGCTTAGCAACAGCTGTTTGACATTGAAGATCGGCGAGTGCGTGGACAGAGCCGGTGGAGCAACAGAGACGGAGACAGCGTGAAACACGAGAGAGAACGAAAGATATGAGAAACAAGAGAGAAACGAAGAGGTCTCTCGCCTAAAGCAGCTGTCCACGGGCAACCGCGCGCATCTGTGTTATTTTGATCAACATTATTTCGCGCTGCGTCCACTCGAGGCCCTGTGGTCCGCAAGATTATTCTATCTGCCGAGCAGTTCGCAGTTCAGATATGATCGAAGCGGCTAGGGTGCGTGACTTCTTCGCTGACAGAGACCCACCAAGGAAGAGAGTGTCGAAGGAAGCGAGAGAGGGTCCTCAAGGTGTAGAGATAGAGCGAATAAATATCCGACGTTCCAATTTTCGAGCGTCTGATAGCGAGAACGAGAGAGTAAAAGAAAGAGAGAATAATGACGGGAGGCAGTAATAGCCCAGGGACCGTTGGAATACGGACGATGGTGTGAGATGCTCGTGGCGCCCGGGCGTCCCGACGTCCATCGATCACTTTTCGCCGCTCTTGCTCTCGCCAGCGAGAGGGACGATGCGACGCCGATTGTTCCCTCTTCGCCTCGAATGCAATTGATGCCAGCCAGAGTAGCTGCCGGGTAGAAGCAGCGTCGTTGGCGTCGATGGTGGCGCTCGCTACGAGCCACCTTCACCTTCTCTTTCGCGTCTTCTCTCTCGTTCGTTTGATCTTCCAGATTTTCCCAGGCCCCCATAAATTGGCAGCCTGGACTAGGAACACGGACGACAGCGAAGACCGAAGAGGAAAGAAACGAGTGAAAGAGTGTGTGCTCGAGAGAGAGAGAGAGAGAGAGAGAGAGAGAGAGAGAGAGAGAGAGAGAGAGCGCGCGCGCGCGAAAAAAAGAGCGCGAGAGAACGGGCGGGCCCACGGCGTCGTCAACCATGCGTGGAGGAGGACGTCGACCTCGCGCTCGACGCCGGAGGCCGAGGAGCCACTGTACCCGTGCGCGCGCACGCACACGCACACTCCGAACTCACTATAGAGCCGCTCTACGTGCCTCTATGGACAGATAGACACTAGAGAGGGTTAGAGACACTTCTTCCCCTTCCACTTGGTCTGCTGTGTTGTTCGTTTATTTATTTACAAGCGGAGCTCGGGGCCTCGGTAAGTCCCTGAGACTCGCGGCACAGCGAGACCACTATACATTGGGGGGCCTCGGCTCTGTGTGTACGTTACATTGGTATCCCGTCGCTCTAGTCGATGAACTCTACAGTCTCCTTGGTCTTTTCAAGTCCCGGGAGTGGGAGAGCCCGTTGGGTTTCCCGCGCTTTTTCGCCGTTACAGAGACAGCGACCGAGGAGCAAAGAGAATGATGGGCGTTAAAAGGGCTCCATTGGGTCCTACCTCCGAGAGACTCTACCCACTCTCCCTACACTACCCACGTACGTGCATGTGTACATGCCTCTCCTGGTTTCTATATATCTCTTTCCCTTTGCTTGGCTACTCTGCTGAATCACCCGGTACGTTAACAGCAGCATTCCAACGGCATTCTAATTTTAGCCGTGCGTATCTCCGCGCTCACTCGCCTCTTCCATGGGCTACGCCACCATGCCCCCTCTCCCTCGCTCGCCGAGCAGGGTCGTTTTGTTTTGCTATTTCTTTTGTTTCTCTCCTAGAGACAGCTCTCTTTTTTGCGCCTATCCCATCGCGAGGATGCAGCTTGTGCAGTCTCCTCATTCTTCGGGTGTTCCTTTTTATCCCTAGCTTTTAGCTTCGCTCTTCATCGCGCTCGCACTCTCCCAAGTGCTGGTAGTTGTGCGACAATGCTGACGATAATGATAGGTATGGCACGATCGTGTTGGAGCCAGAGAAGCGAACAGGGAGAGGTTCGTTTCCCCCTGTGCATTGGGCGGCAAACGCACTCTTTTACCAGTGAATGAGATGTTTTGCATTCGCAGACGCTGAGAAACGCCGTCACCACCGTTGCTTTTGCCACCGCTCCTTCTACCCGTCTCCTTTGGCTTCTCTGCTCTGCTCCCCCCCTCCTACTCCGCCGTCTTCTTCTTCGTCGCACTCTCAACCTCCATCCTATGCATCCGTGTGTCTCTCTACATCCAGACCACAAACTCATCACGCGTCTCGCATGTTGCGCTAAATCGGAACGTCGTGGCCTGCCTGCCCGAGATAAAGTCATTGAAATGGACGGGGTCCAGGTCTAAACAGCTCAAAGCATAACTAATCATCCTGCTACCGTTTCCTCCGTTCTATCTGTCTAGTCTTACAAGATGTTTTGTCTAGCACGTTCTCATTTGATTTACTTCAAATACACGCGGGGTTATTTTCTCTCTCGTGGAAAATCCAAGGGGCCTTATTAGTGTCTAGGCAAAGACGACGAAGTTGATGACGGTGTCGATGACGATACGTCGATAATGAGATTAATGGCTACGGAAAGCTTTATCCTTATTTTTCAATTACACGTAACAGCACGAGTGAACGGACGTGCATTGGATTTAGGGCACGGGTAAGTGAGGGAGGGGGGGAGAGAAAAAAGTAAAATGATGAAAGAATCACCCAGTATAAACATAGGTATGAAAAACATGTTTTCCGTGTCCTATGATATACGGCATGAGGGGGGCACGCGTTCGATGCGTGTCTGAAGATGAGATTTTGGTCGACATCAATTTTTTTTTCTTCAAAAACGTTTTTTTTTTTTCCAAAATCTTATTTTATTCTTTTACTTTGGTTCCTTAACACGCAAATTCAACTGCGACAACGTGATTAGATTTATAAGCGGGATGCGACCAGCAGCACCGCTATCGATGCCCAATATTACTGTTGCGTTGCTAGTGTTATCAGCACATACGATAGGGACTACTTACTGTTATGTATTACGGACTTGACAAAATAAGTACATAAGAGCCCAGACGCGTCACGCCGCGTAAACAACTTGCGACTCGGAGCCAGAGGCGAATTTATTTAAATTCGTGCGACCCAACGAAACGAGACACGAGGCGATAGAACGATAGAGCGAGATAGAGAGAGGAGCGTGCCAAAAAGAAAGAGAGGAATACAAGAGAAATGTAAAATATTCATGTCGGGAGACAGTATGCCGCTAGTCTTCTTGCGACACTTTCCCTCCATGGGGAGTTTACATGTTCTATTTATTAATGGCTTGTGTATGTCTATTTCCACAAATCAATCATGATTTTCGACATACTGAATAAGTTTCCCTGAGTATTTGATGACTTGGAATATTCTAGGAAGAATTTGGGAATGTTCTTTATCTGCCAAGAAATTCTTATCTGCAGCTGTTTAAATATTATGGTAGTTAAACATGTTAATTTGAAATTTGTATTCTTTTATTGGAAAGAGGGGAAGCTAGTGATATGAGTGACAATGCGAAATGGTACAAAATACTGAATGGCGCCAAAGTGATGTTCAATAAGCTACGGTTTAATATTATATCGAAGCGTATTAGGTAATAAGGAATAGAATCAATCATTAAAGTTAATAGAATTTGCAATGGCGCGTACAAAGTTCACGTAATACAAATACGAAGTCCCACGTAGATAATGTTATTATCCAACAATTTCCTATGTAAGAGTGTTTTAATGGCTGACTACGTTTATTATTAATGATCAGATAAAGTAAAAAGAGATACGGATATGTAATTGGAGTTATATTTTCTTCAAACTTTTAGTTATTCAACCCCTCGCTACTCTAATTGCGTCACGCGTCCTCCCCTGTTTTACCATCTCTCTATGGTTGTGCGTCTTGCCTTCCATAGTCTGTTTTTCTAAGTTATGTACTTTACTCTGTCTCTGACGTCTTACTATCGACTATTCTCCCAAGTTTTAGTTCCTTGTTTTTCTTACACATGTTCTTGCGAAATTTAGTCCCTCACTCTTCTTTAGAGTTTTTCTATTTACAGCTTCTTCATGACTAGCGTCTCTTAGGATTTTTAGGCATTTCCATCAAAGCAATAGTGTAGTAGCAGCAGTAATAATAGTAGGACGTAGTGTAGTGTAGGATAGAGAGGTATTGTAATATCCTATATTAGTAGTTTAAACCAATAAAGTCTCCCTGGACGCTTACCTTGAATAATTTCTTAAGCCTCCGGTAGCCGCGATGTAATCGCGACACGTACTGCTTGTTGGAATCCAGTTTGAATGATTAAAGCCACAGTGGATGGAATGAAAACAAACTTGTAACTCTCAAAATATGATCTCTTTTCAATAGATGTTGTGTACTGGTGCTAGTGTTGTGTGAACTGTGTATACTGATCGTTTTCTTTCTCGGTTTTGCGAAAAGATTAATTTTTTAAAAGTGTCTTGTTTAGGATAAATGTGTCTAAAGTTGAGGATATGCGTATATATACATATATACACATATATATTGTATATATACGTTTATGTGTCTTGCGTGTACTGTGTAGTCTTTGCGTCTCGGACGAGAGAGAGCGTACCGAGAATTGAAAACACGTCCGTGGCCGTTGAGAGCCGTTCGCTTACTAAATTTCGAGGGGAACGAATCGGAACAGCTAACCCGCGCTCTATCCCCACCATGATACGCATGACCTCCCACCTTATAGACAACTGACCCCCGCCACAAACTTTTACATCCCTACTCCCGCACAAGAGCCCGAGAGTGGGTATAGAGTATCCCCACTTCCAGGGGTAATAATACCGTTGCGCGGGAAGACTGCTGGCGGGAAACTCCCAACAGCTCTGGAGACTCGATTCGAAAATTCATCGTGACGCTGTAGATAACCGGGTTCTTCGGAAGAGGGGTGCATGTTTCATGGGGATAAGAAGGGGCCCCAACATCTCTTGAACTCAGTGCGCCTGTCCATAGTGGGGATGAACGAGCGGACTTCACGACAGTGGGGGAGCGCCGTAAGCAAGAGTGGGGCAGCGCTAACTTACGTTACGTCAGACAAGAGGGGGTGACTAGATACGAAAGTGGGGATGAAAGGCGCCAGAAAATGATCCCCACTGCTCTCGGATGAGATTGCAGGGAGTTCACTGGCGCACACGCGCGCTCTCTCGCTGGCCGTTGCTTCGCGCTGTTTGTTTGTTTATAGAGGCTGGTGCGTTCTGGGAAATACCGGCACCGCGCGAGTAACGGACTCGCCGCCGCCGAGACATTGCATTCCCACTCGGTTACTCCATCCGGTCGGTTCCTCTATATTCTTGCGCGATGCAGATAGAAAAAAAGTATACAAAGGAAAGAGGATAAAGACAGATGAAAAGCAAACCGGAATAAGTCAATTCCCTGAATTCGTATCTCTTTACTGTTATATCCATTGTATTGATTCGTTTATCTCATTTTCTCCCTCTATGACTGATCGGCCACTCCGACAATTCATAGAGACCCAAAACTTACGTTATCGTTATCTTATTTCATATTTTACGTTTACTTCCTGATTTTCTGTCCTTGGAATCTCTGCTCGAGATTACGTGCGATGGTGAGAGTACCTTCGTGGTCAATATCCGCTGCCCTCCCTTTCTGTCGGACGTACGTGATGTATGAGGGATGCGACCTGGATATTCGAGCGGTGCCTCCTGACGCGAATCCACGTGTCCCCCTTCAACTATTTATTTCATTATCCATTGGATGTCTTGTTTACGCCCTCTGCTTCTAAGGTACCTCGGCTTCTTTTCGCCCCATAACAATTGCCTTCGAAATCCAACCATACAAAGTCTCTCTGCCTCTCTTCGTCACAATGTGTAAGCATTTGCGTGCGGCAAACGGCTCGAGTCGTCGGGACGCCCGGCTTTCACTTGTTCCCATATTTTTCAATGCTCCTACCACTCTTGTTACTGCTGGCATAAATTCACCCGCGATTTGCCAACACCTGCTCTATCCTTGGCTCTCTAACGAGCAGCCATTCTGACAAGCTCTGTTTTACATTAGTCAATAATTGGAAAGAGCCAAAGCGATACAAGCTCGTCACAAGGACCTTCCACCTACGACCTCTTAATGTTATCATTTCCTAATCTCTTTTGCCAAACATCCAATTCTACCCTCCGATAACAAGTCCAACGGAAATACACACAAACATATATACGTATATCCGCTTAAGGTTCAGCCATTAGTTTCACATCTATTTTCAATCTTACGTCTGATTTTCCTTCTATTCCAACTCCTTCTCTGCTTCTTCTTCTTCTTGACGAACTTTCGTCATCCTTGTTATTAGCGCCGACTACGGGGGGCTTCCGGGACAAACAAGTCGCTCGCCGTTCGTCGCGTCGTTCAACCGATCAGGACAAACACGAAGACACACACATCAGGATAATATTTTCCGAGGGGCAATTAGCGGGCGCAAAATATGTTTGCGAAGATGTCCAGCCGAAAGCAAAACGTCTTGGCAGTTTAGATTACCGAAACGTCTGCCTCTGCCGTACAAGTAATGTATATACTGGCATATGTGGATTTCATATTATTTATTTAGCTACATCGTATTTATCATCAATACGCACGATATAACATTCAGGCTCTGCAAATCAACTTTATTCCTTTCAAAAATCCCATTAGTCTTGCGCGTGCGTTAAGTGCCGTGATAAAAAAAAAAGTTTCTGTCATTATCAGCCATTGGTCAGTTAAGTCGGAAGGAATTGTTTTGCGAGATACGCGGGGATTGGAAATATTATCACGAGACTCTCAACCGAATGAACTTTGATCAAATTTTTTTATCGTTCGAAATTCTCACGAGTTCATGAATGTAAAATCATATGCTTAGTATCCGATGGTTTATAGTATTTTTTTTTTTTTTTTTTTCCATAAAATTTTACGGACTTACTACAAACTTACGTGATCTCTCGCGTCAATGTATGACATCCGGTCGTACATTTTGGTTCGCGTCTATTCTGTTATATTGTCTACCTTGTGTCGTTTTCTCCGATTGGCTTGTCTTACTTTTATTTTCTGACCTGGCTCTTATCAGCTTGTCGGTACTACCTTCAGTCTATATCTACATACTACGTGACCGACAATTATATGTGCGTGTAAGCAGTATCTAAGCACGTGGCGTAAAGGCGGCTTCTCGGCGTACGAGGGAGATGGAAATAATAAATATATATATTCAAGAAGAATCTGAATTTACCCATCCGAATAAGATGGGTGAAATGGAGGCCGTCTCTCTCTGACTTACTATTGGTTATACAACGTGTTAGGCTCGCCCGTTCTGGCTACTAGCTTGGCTGCTAACTTGGTTTGCCTGCTTGCTTACTCACTCGCTAGCTACCTAGTAGCTACTCGAATGCGGAAGCGCATATTTAGCACACCCGGTATATATAAACCGATGTCTATACAACGGCCAGTGTGACGTGGCATTGACGTCCAGTTTTATGACAATTCATTGGTTAATGACATTCTGCTGATTTTATTCTTCGAATATTATGGTGATATCTTGAATCTGTTTAACCTTCGAATAGGTTAAGTACTACCCCAATAAAAAATAATTTTCTATGTCCTGAATATCGTTTGCCCGGTATTCAGGGTTACTCATAATTTGCTTGTTTTGAACTTCGAGTCGGAGCTGCATTGCTGTACGAGTAGTTCAAGATAAAATATAGGTCGATAATAATTTCAAAAAAAAAAATTTCGAAAAAAACAATTTCGAAAAAAAAAACGGTCCGTGGTATATCGTGCTAACCAAAAATGTCGGCGTTGAGAAAAGTGAGGTATTAAAATTTTTTTTTTTAAATTTTGACACCACCATACGTCTACACCTTTTTTCCTCAATGATAATAGACCATGCGTGGAAACGAGGGCAGTGGACGCTCGAACGAACCGGTTATTACGAAGAAATGATAAAAGAGGAAAACGTGCACGAGTAAAATAACAAAGCGTAAAAGAGACAGATGTGTTACCAGTTGAAATAGAAGAGTTTGAAATGGTAGCTGCGTGGTATGTTATGTTTGCTCACGCAATTAGTTCGCACTTAGGGACTTCCTTTGACAGTGGAAGAAAACGACAAACCAAGTGACCGAGCGACGCACATACGTCATGGCGGTTGACCCGTCCTGACGCAAATGCTCGCCTTGCTCGCAAACATTTTTATTCCTTTCTCTTTTCATTTAGATTTTCGCAAACTTTCCTATTGCGCTTAACGTTGCGTTACGTATTATTTTTCGTCTCACGTGAACCGGCCTCATGCCGCCTGTCACTTGCACGGCAGTTGAGCATAGAAACGCTCCTTATCATCTTGATTGAGAGTTGCGCAAAATTGTGTAATGAATCGTACCACGGAATAAACGAGGAACAATATGTTTATTATGTTTATTATAATAGATGGTATCCGCGCATTCACAAGATATAGAATCTGAGACGCCTGGCGTCGTCGTGCAATCGGCTACTCATGCTGTCGATAATGGCTGACCTTTGTTTTCATTCATTAAAGCCAGATATACATTAGACAATGCCTGCCAATATATATATATATATATATATATATACATATACATATTATACATACATGCATCGCGGTATTCGTGGCTTAGAGAGACGTCCGACGTCTCGTTTGCCTGTATCTCTTTCCGTTTCCTTCGTTATCCACGTAATCATTCTTCATCCATATGTAGCTGCTTAGCTCTTATCGTTAATTATCGGGCGTATAATTAATTTGGTCAATCAAGAGGAAGTTACTCGTGTTTTTTGGCGTCTAGTTCAAAATTTCATTTGTTTAACCTGTTTACATCTTTAGCCGCTTAATGTGATAAATTTTATTCTCTCTCTCTCTCTCTCTCTCTCTCTCTCTCCCTCTCACTCTCTCGTTCTCTTATGTAAATAATATATATTACGTTATTCTGTGGAAACAGTTGGAATTTCCAATAGATAATTCTCAAGACCTGTCAGAATAATGCATTTGCGCCGTAACACACTTACCTATATTCCAGCATTACGTAATAAGCAAGGACCACACTCCACGTGTAATGTAATAACGCATTACAAAAGGGACCGATTACAAAGTAGATAGAACGTTTACGTTATCGTGAGAAATTTGTTTTTATTCGATCGATCGATCGATCGATTCGTCGATCGCTCGAGAATACGTGAGGAGGGATTTAAAAGAAAAGAAAAGAAAAAATTGTATACACGTGTCGCAATAACACCCAAGTATCTTCTGGTGTTATGAGATCAGTTTACCAGTCGTTACGTTTGTTAGTCTTTCTATTAAGAAAGGAAACGCCTGGAATTGCTATTGGCGATCGCGAAGCAATATGGAATTGCGAAAACAAGCGGGTATACGTTGCTGTATTAATGCAGTCGACTACTGGGCTATACGATTGTATATTTACAAAGAACAGGACCAATGACGTATTACAGGCTCATGCTGTTAATTGTTAACACGTGACGCAAATGCCAACGCACTTCCAATGAGCAGATACGAACGTGTATAGGTTGTATCGATATTTATCAGGGTTTATCGATATATTTATCAAGTGTTTCGAGGACGCGTCAAACTTACCGCGACGAAATGAATCGCATAGGTAACGTGAATCATTGCCCTTCGTTATGAAAAAGTTTGCCGTCAAAAAGTCAAATTTTTTTCGGATCTCTTCACTTCGTAGATCGATACGATACTTTTTATTAATATTTCCTCTCGAGTAGATCGAACGCGAATCTCACGGCACGAACGACGATTCATTACTGATATTCGTCACTGATATTGCAGTTTCGCTATATGCACGTTTGGCTTGTTATTAGCTCCAAAAATAAATGTTGGCCGCGACGCTCATTCCGTCGCTCATCGTCACTGTGACGACTCTTTGAGCGAAAACTTTACCTGCTGCCAATCGCGTTCTGGATTCTAAGAGTGCGATTGGTCGGAACTGATCTCGTATACGAAAGCTGCCAGTACGAATTGGAAATTCAGGGCTCTGAGACGAGTCTTCACCAGACGTCAATGTCACTGGCAAGGGTCGCTGCGATTCATAGAGTAAATTCATTTTATCGGTATCAGTCAGCCAATCGTACTTTAGATTAATCCAGTACGAGTATTCTTCTCGAATCGTTACATTGTGTGCTCTTCTCTTTTAATTTTCTAATCCTTAAGATACTTATCATTGATATCCTAAGTACCTTGCGTATTGTTTTCACACACGTGGTATCCAATCTGAGGTTTCTTTATTTCTTTTTTTTTTTATATTCATATATACAGATAATCCGAGACACTCAGAACCGTCATGATACGGTATCAACTGTTACGTGTGTCTTACGCTCGAGAGTTTGTTATTACTGTGTCATATGACGCACGTGTGACGGGTACCTGGTACTTAGCAGTGCGAAACGTTACTGATTGTAAAAACAGAGGAATACCGTAACACTGAAATAATAATAATAATAGCCAATACCAGACAATACTCTTTTGCATATCTCAGAAGTACGTATCGCGTTAGACAGTAAACAGATGTTTTCGCGTATACGGACTTTTACCCACACTGGAGTAAAGGCTGGAGCATACTTGCTGATAACATAATTTGATGTCTCGACTTACTCGTGCCAATCATACTTATTTCGATTCGGCTGGATCTTGATTGCAATTAATCATCTGGTCGGCGACCAAGTAAATCCTTACGATATATAAGTAATAAAATATATATTTTTCCCTAAAGTTCCTTCCTTCGCGTCTGACGTGTCTTGTTTGCTTCGCGTTACAGGCGTGAAATATGAAATAGAGGTTAGCGACTGTACCTGTACCATGGGTACGAATAGGAGTTATTGCTGCTTGTGATTCTTAGTAAGGCAATAGAGACTACAAAGTGTTGAGTATCTCTTCCCATACGTTGGGGAAAAAATATAATCAAATCAGAGAGCCACGTTGACAGTAGAATGAAGAACTCGACGGACGTCGCGAAGCTAGGAAATATCTGAGACATAACGTCGACTGTATTGCTAGCTGTAAAAGCTAACCCGATAAGTATCGTTAATCCTGGCTAACGATGCTTCCATGCTAATTCCTGGAGGGAATACCCTTTTATCGAGGGCCGCTATTATTTATTGGCACTCACGACTATGCTAAACGCATCTCTCTCCTTCTCCATCTCATTCATTCTCTCCTATTTCTATCGCTCTCTCGCTATCTCGCTACACTCTTTTTTTCCCTATCGCCGCCATTCACACTCGCCCTCATTCCTGACAATTGACGTGTAACGTTACCGCCTTACTGGCGTATCACCAGCTTTTCAAACGGAGTCCAGGAAAATTCTTGGCTCGACGGTACCGGGTTCCTTCGGTCCAAACGTGACGCCTGAAGTTAGCTCACCCATTTAATTCTCACGGTGAGAACCATGCTCGGGTGACATTGACGAAGAATGAAATTTTTACCTAATTTTCAAAAATATTGTTATTCTCCATTGTCTCTCGTGATATAAAAAATATGATAATGATTTATCTTTATTTTTGTCATCCCAATCGAACGCATACTAAGGCGCAAGCTGCGAGCCTTGGTTAAGTGTGCCTAACGTCGGATGTATGTACAGAGTGAAGATATATTGCGAAGTATACAAACGGTGCTTGCTGTTTTTTATGAGAACGTATTGCGTGGGGCCCACGCGTGCTTGCGCAACGACCTTGCGGCGCCTATTCTGTTTTTGACGACACAACGCGACGCGACGCGACACACAACGATGATTTCGTACAAACGATGTTGGACGATCACAATGACAAGGCGCTTCGGCTATCTCTTATCGGGCGCCTTTTGTCGATCACGAGCGTCGCCATTCCGGCGTCGGTGATCGTTAATGAATCTTTTTTTTTTTTTTTTTTCATCGTACACATAATAATTAGAAACATTTTTTTCTCAAATGTTCCTTCCATCTGCTCTCACTCTCTCCCGTGGCACGCGCCACTTTGATTGCTAGTCCATGTGACTTCGATGATATACCACCACTATACACGTGTATACGTATGCGCGCTTGAGAAGAAAAAATTTAACGAGATAAGACAAACTAGCGAAACAAGTACCTCTGTGCGTGTTCTTTGTGCGTTGTAGAAAATGTTTAAGGTCTTATTTTTTTTTTTTTTCCAAAACATTAAACTTTTTCGGCATTACCGATAGTATGCCTTTACTAAGTAATATCGACATTTTCCTACCTTTTTCTCAGAGGTAAACCTGGTTATCCTGATAATTCTATCGGGAAGTCTACGTCACTGCTAGCACTGAACTATACTAAGAAGTTAACGGCAGATGTCGCTGCAAGATGCATAGGATAGGATACGGAAATATGGGGGCGGAAGGGGCTTGGGATGGAAGGAAGGGAAAACAATTTTTGTACTTTCTGGTGAAGGGTTCTGCCAGGAAAAGGATTAACGGCACAGCGATAATCTTCGAGGAATCGATAAAGCGTTACCGATAACGAGATTTGACATAGTCCTATAGTATATACGTGTATAGATCGTAGCGATTTATGCGAATTGAGAAGCATACAAGCATGCAACCAGCAAGTGTATCCAATGTAATACAGCTGTATACACAGTGAGAAGCGACTATAGAAAATGGAGTGTGTACGAAAGGGTTGGTAGGTTTGTGTATAGCGGTAGGTAGATGGAAGGGTCATTCGACGAAGGGTCGAAGGGTGAAAGGGTTATAAGGTGATAAGGCGATACGGTGAATAGTAGTTCCGGAGCCGTGGAAGGCGAATCGATGCTGCTTGCGGCTCGCGCTTTCCTTCAACTTTCGGATGCAATTAATCACACGTGTATTGTTAGAGACTCCCCCACTCTTCACTAATACACCGTAACCTTCCCCTTATCACCGTACACTTGCAAAAAGACTTCGTCATACGTATTCCGAAGCCGATAACCCATATCGCCGTTATCGGCATTGGCTAGGATTTTCGGGCGTAGCCACACGTGTCGTGCGCGATAACGCGGGCATCTAGCAAAAAAGTTTCCATGTATCCCCGTCCACGTAAGGCCTACGCCAGACAATACCAGCGCGTGCCAGTCTACGTCTTGAACGGCGTAGATGACTAATTAGAAATTAGTGGCGCAATTAGTGGAATGTCTTTTGGCTGATATACATATAGTCGTTGCACGACACTCGTGTCACTTTGAGGGGACTTATTTATGTTTCGATTCGTAAGAAGATGGCCTTCTGATGACTTTTAACAAACGGTAATTTTTTTCACCGAAATTGTGTGACTAAAAAATGTCTTTTACGATTTATTGACATTTTCATGAGTATGAGCAATTGAATGTAAATAATGGTAACATTGTTAGAAGGCATGAATTGTAATTTATAAAAAATGTTATTAAAATTAATTTCATTGAAATGTTCAAAAGAATAAATTTTCAGATGGGAATATACTCATTATAAATACTGTCTGTCTTACTGTTAATCGATTCTTTCCGAATTCATAAAATTATTGTTATTTTCATCAAGATTCGACAAATAGTCCGTGCCATGTTATTAAAAGTACCTCGATGCTCCGTTACTTCTAAGTTAATAATGGCGTAGCAAAAAAATGTACTAAATAAACTCTAATATCCATCCAAAGAGGATAACAGTCAAATTCACTTTAGAATTCTCTGCTCCGAGAATTACATTTGACAGATTGCAATTACGATCCGGTTTCAGTCAGAATTTCATACAGACAGATTCGTCCATTCCACACGTGAATCTCGTGACAGATAATACTTAAGAGGAAATCGTCTTGTATTATCCCGAATCGAAAAATATATTCTAGTTAAGGAATACATAGGGACGAGAAATATTATGAAAAAGGATTAGGAGGCTCAAATTACCATCGACGCCTAATTCGAAATTTAGACGAAAGCCTTAAAGTACTAAGAACTTTTTAAATAATAATTTCGACATTGAGACTATACCTATAAGCATGTGTCCCTTCTAAAGCCAATACCAACCAAGCCGATAAAGTCCAAAACAAGCTTCAATTTATACGCAAGTTTCCTATCCTGAAATTTCAATTAAGCCTCCCGGAGTTCCACGGGGAACATGAACAGATTGAAAACCTGATTTACTTTTCATCTCTGTATGATCCCTGTCTCTTTCTCCCCCACTCTTTTTCTCTCTATCGCTCTTTATAATTGACATTTTTCTCCAATGAATCTCGTCCAAACAAACGACCAACCGTCACGTGCCTATAAAATACAAAAAGGTCAGCATCACTATTTTCCGGATCACCGAACGATTCTACGCTTTCCATTTATTCTCTCCTTCGCTATGTCCCTCCTTTTCTCGCTTTATCCAATTTCCCCTCGCCACCTCTCTGGCACACGTAAGTACTCACTCGCGTAATCACACTCAGTAACAGTTGAGAGATACGAGACAGTTAGGTTATTACCTACTCGAGTAAAAGGAATATATATGGTTCAAATACAAAGTATACATCAATCATATAATAGACTGTATATGAATCTCAATTAGTGAAAATTTCGAATCTAATGAACCATTTACGATGTGGTGTAATTATATACCCTTTTATGTAATATCTAATACACGTGATTACGATGTAGTCTATAGTATATACTGTGACGACACCTTTTAACGGTGACGCACAAATAAATGGCACCGCGAGAAATAATTAATAAAATACTAAATTATTGGGCGCCAGGTATAACCAGAGTTACACCGCTGTCTCCTAAGGACACCCTGGCCAGCTCTTATGCGGTGGGGTCCTGGGTCTGGGAGACAATAAACGCAATCTGAAATCTAGGGAGGTTAACTCTCAAAAACTACAACGAAAGTTTTCAAAATTAAATACGGAACCACAATCTGGCCCGATTTATTCAACACAATATGAAAAAGAGATGGAACAACGGTTCCTGAACAAAATACACAAGGGAAAGAAATGAAACAACGGTTCCTATACAGAACATACACGCTTTACGCAGAACGGGACCGTAGACCCCCCAAGGGAATTATTTAAGCTGTCGGTCCCGAAGACCTATTGGCAAACTAATATCTACAAATTTACAGGACCTTAATATTCTACAAAAATATACATCGTACTCCATACTATACGGAAGTACACGCTATACCCCATTCCCCACAGAATATACAAGCAAAAGGCTATTATACAGAATTTAACGTTCACTAGTGCTAACGGAGTCACGATTCCATACTATACGGAAGTACACGCTATACCACATTCCTCACAGAATATACAAGCCAAAGAATATTATACAGAATTTAACGTTAACGAGTGCTAACGGACTCACGATACCCTGGCGCTAAGGAAATGGCTCCGCGAGGCGTGGACTGTATCGGCGGTAACGCAAAACCAACATTTCATCCATAAACGATATTAAATAGCACCGATCCTCCAGAGCGCCACCGATGAGCAATCCGCGGATACAATAATGATCGGGAATGCGTAAGGCACGACACTGCGTCACGGTCTATCTCTCATTTACGTAAATATGGTCAACTCACAAAAGCGTCACTCACCACCCTCCTAGTCGCTCCAAATATCCCCAAGACACAATCTCTTTGATACTGGGTTCCTCAAGCGGTCGCAAAACGGCACGGTAGACTATACAATACTATACAAAAAATCCGACAAAACTAAAACAAAACAATACGAGACTATACAAAGTTTATCAGACGAAAACACGTCTGTTCCTAGGCTCGGCCACACCGTGAGTGACGGTAAGAATTTCAAAAATCGGGGACCTTCCCAAGAGGCGCGCTGTAATACATCCCTTAGGCCAACCTGATTGGCGGACCCATCGACTTCGCCAGAACGCTCGCGATCTTCAATTGTTTTCTTTGATTCCGATAAAGTAGATTCTGGCATCTTTCGTGTTCGGAATGGCTGCAGTGATACTTTCGGGAGGTGGGAATCACATCCACCTCTGCTCCCTCGATGGACGGCTCCAGGCCGTTACTGCAACTTCCGTATGTCCTCTGGATCGGAGAGATGCTCGCCGAATGTTCCGCGTAGCTGGCATCTTAGGGTGTGTGCTCCGGTCTGGCTGTCGCGACGCCTCGCCAGCGCGCTCCACCAGGCCCGTGGTTGGCACTCTCGGGGCCCGCAGTATTCAAATTTTGACAAGATCCTTGCGGATCCGCTTGAAAAATATAAAACCCCAAAAAAAACGTTCCCACGAGGGAAATAAATACAAATTTAAAAAATAATATACAGTCCAACTCCACGAAATCCCTTCCCCACGCACAGGGCCCCACGATGTAGCCGGAAATCGCAGAATGTTACATTTTGTGGCGTGCATGTCGAAATGCCACGTCACGATACATATAATGATATATAGTTCTCATGTGATACTTATACACCCGATACCTGGACAAACTCATGTATGAATTATATATATTTCGTATATGAACCATATCTATTTTTTTTACTTAAATATGTGTCGGACCCTTTACGTCACTTTTGTATAAGGTACGTCTTACGCACGGCGCTGTTTATTCAATTGGGCATGTTTTTAAAACCACATACGTAAGTAGTATGCACACTTATATAAATGTGTCTCTAGTATCTGCATTGGTTAGGGTTGTCAATCCTTCCTGTTATTTTTAATCTACAGTTTACGATCCACCCACAGTACTACGCATGCGCGAGACATTCAACCTATCTACAGTATGTTTCGGTATGGCCCACATGTGAGTAATTTCTCTCACCCCGTAGCCTTAACCCATTTAGTTCTCAGGTGATTAGCCCGCATTTTTTTCCCGTCTTTGCTTCCTCTCTTTTTGTCCCTCTCTCCCTCTCTCTCTACTCACTACCGTTTTACCCTTCTTTTTTTATCGCCTGCAGCCACGAGTCACGTGGGGTTTGACGCGATTCCTAGGTACCGCACGGAGTCGCACGTGACTGCCCGTTTTTTTGGCAATGGCGCCAAAGTTCCATCCTCCCATGTATTCTACTTTAATTTCCCACACATGACTTCGCAGGGTATATAAACGCACGTCCACGCGCACACACCACGCAGCATTGTACCACATGAGTAGCGTGCGTAGGTTTACGCTGATTTTTTATCTCTTTCTATCCCACTGTCATAACCTCATCCGTCCAGCAGTCTCACACGAGTACACATATATGCATATTATAGACACGCGCGGAAACATATATGGACGACTTCACAATAGCATAAGGATTATTTTAATACCATGCTTATATGGACTGCAGATACTTCTTCTGTCTCCGTATATTTTTCTTCACACTTTTATTCTCGAGTATTATGGAAAACGCCGTTTTGATTTATACACTGTACCATTCTGTAATACCAGTTTATAATACTTTACGTGTCTAATCTATCCAGTTTCATTATATATGTATCGCTAGTCGTATGTTTCAGTCGTTGATCGTATGCTCCGCATGGTAATACTTTACGAAAAAAAATTTTGTTCGAAAACTTACGTGCAGTCGTTTTTTCACCGTAGCGAAGTACGTGGTCACTCTGCGGCATTTCTTGCGATACATTGTTAAATTTTAAGAATAATAAATGCACTTTGCACGCTCAGAGGAATATATACATATAGTTTATCGAGAGACGCAGTAATTGATCAACTAGCTGTCCACCTTAACTTGGGACAATTGACATAGGCACCTAAAGATTCCGGTACTGTATTGCAAATGCATGCGAATATATAAAGTACCTTCGCGAGGTGAATTGTGGTAATGCGTCATCGGGTTAACTGTCGTGACGTTTTCTGTGACGGTGTACGTTTATGGCGACGCTTATCGCGTATAATTGGTGGTCACTCAAATGGGAACTACGACGGTATCGACGTCGACGACGACGACAAAGACGACGACGAAGGCAACGATGACGCAAATGCCGATGAACATAATGTCGGACTTGTATCGATAAGAGGTGTATGGTTTTATACTGTATTGCTTTGGTTGAACTGTAACGATTCTTATGCACGTAGCGTTTCGCGCGTTGTTACTGCCAGTCTCGTCGACCTGACGCAATTGCTACTTCCTCCACGAGGTTTTCTAATTGTGAGGCTTCCTCGCCGGAAATTCATCCTGGCCCAATGAGCTGTGCGGAGGTTGTCGTTAATGCTCGTTGGGAAGGAAGAATCCATTTTGCATTCTGTGGTTATTGAGGAAATTCAAAGTGTATTGTAAAATGGGCATGTTCATCACACCAATTTGCAGCCCTTTGCGACTTCCGGTGGCGAAGTTATAGAACACTGGTCGATATCGTTTGAAATTACTAAGATAGTTTTTTTATTTGCGAACTGAAGTTAAACGAACGGTAATAATATGTCCATTCGGTGCGCAATCAAAAAATATTCGATAGTCGTTACATAAGATTTTCGAAATTGTGCACCATTTCACTGCAAATCACTCTGTATTAGTATGTAGGGTCTGATTTTTTAGGTTTTTTGTTTTCGTTGGTATTTTAGTTGATTATTACGGATACCATTATTAGTGGGTTATTATTTAGGGAAGCACGTGACGCCCGTTTTCTGGTATAGGATTACTGAAATATTGAGAGTTTATATGTATAACATAAAAGTTCGCTTGACTTCATCATCGAAATTAATTTGGTCATTTTAATATGAATATACATGAATATACATATGTGTGTATTTTTAATAGGGAATTCGAAATTGCTTCATAAAAATCTTTAGTTCGAGTCAGGTAGTTCGAAATATAACCATTTTACAATAATTATTGTGAAATCAAGGAAACACCTGTTTTTCTAGTTTTTAAGTACGATCGTAAGGAGACGTGAACATGTTTTTTTCATCCGTTATAAAAAAAATTGATGTCTGCACGTGGGCACGCGTATACAATTTTTAATATCCGCCGAGATTATGATTTTTATATTTATAGCTTAAATCAAGTTTCGCGTCTAGACGAGAGAATAAGATTTTTTCGATGAAAAGAATACTTCGTTTTTTCATTTCTCTTTTTTTTTCAGAAACGGTTGTATAAGACACAAGCCCATTGGTGACACGCTAATACCTCATGGCAAACTAGTTTGTCCCTACATATTTGTAGATGGCATAATGGCCTGCAGAGACTAGCGGATATATCGAACGTGCTAAGGAGTCGTAGGAGGTCGGTAATATGTCGTCGTGACGTAATGCCCGTTTCCGGAGGCCTCACGAGGCAGTCGTCGGTTTTCTTCGTGGAATTAATACGCGTTCGTAAGAGTCTCCAGACATCGTGGTGCCTTGGTATCCGTAAATTAGCCGCAGGTGTGCGTGGACGAATGCGTGGCCGAGTGTGTGCCCATTGCGTGAGACGGCTCTTGCCACTGGGCATAGGTCAGTTACATTGCGTAGTTCCTACCTAGAGTAGCGAAGTAGAGAGAAAGAAATAGACAGACAGAGATAGATATAGAGTCAGGCGGGAGAGGGAGGGGGAGAGAGAGAGAGAGAATGTCAATGAACTCTGAAGGAAAATCCAGAAGGAAAAAAAAAGAAAAAAAAACCTTCATAAAATTTTACTTCCGTCTTCAACGAGATGCTCAAACGAACATAGGTATGCTGGAATATACGTACTTGTATTACTATGGAGCATACCTGTACTAATCCCGATTATAAAATCGAAAGAAAATTTCCTCTTCTTCATTTTCAAGTATATCCCCAGCTGCACTTAACGTAGACAGGCAGCTGGTGAATCAGTAAATAATAGGAGAGAGTTTTCTTGATTTTCCAAAAAAAAAATATCATCAATGGATTTTCTCGAAGGCAAGATGTCTATCGTCCTCAATTGGAGCACTATCGAATGGTTCTCGGCTAATTAGCGGTTAATGAGCATGAAAGGTCTCGAGTAATAAAAGACGAAGGAGTTAAAGGGCGCCCTCTGCGATAAATGGGCCTCGCATTTCGACTCGGCTCGAGGAGAGGTCATTTGCGACGTGGACGTCTGAGTCTATGTCTACGGGCGGACGCGTCGCGACGCGCCACGACGGCTATATTTACGGGACGGATGCCAAGTCCCTCGCGAGACTCTTGCCAAGTCGAGTAAGGTGTCGGGCCGCGCCGTGACTGCTGCACCGGTTAAATCCGCTTCTTTGCGATATAGAGATGCACTCGTAGGAGGAGGAAGAGGAGGACACCCTAAGCTGCCTTTTGCACAGACCGACCGAGCACGCTGCAAGCTTTATAAAGTCTTGTGAAAATTTCGAGAGATTAGTCGAGAGACGCACTTTGGCATTGACAGTGTAATTATACGTCTGAGCCTTCGGGAAAAGCGTCAAGGATTCCTCAGGTCTATTTCAGTGACAGAAGGACGAGTTACCCTTTTCGAGAGCCGCGACGAGGACCTTCGCGATGTACTTTTAGCAGTTTTGTCTTGTTTGCTTGACGTGAGAAAAGCTTAAAGATAGAAAGAGCTAAGTATCTGTGCTTCTGCTTTTCTTATTCTCTCCCTGTGTCTCGTATTCACTGAGGTCGCAGCTATTTCGGTAGTTCCCTCGTCGTTCCTTGGGGTTCACGACCCGTGGTGACGCAACCGTCGTCGCCGCCACCATCGCCACCACCACCACCATCACAGTCGTCTTCCGACGAGGAGGCGCGATGACGGAATGGCACTCCGTTTCTTCGAGCGAGCAATCCCGTAAAAGAGTCTATACCGAATTAGAACCGGTACCCCGTCTGTTCGTCGCATTTTGGCGCATGACCACGCGAATCGGCCGCAGTCCATAACAAAGCGAGTAAATAAATAAGCGAACGAACAAAAGTACACAAGGAAGTTACGAGAATCGCGGCATAAGGAATTTCGACAGAATGCAATAGGAGAGCCAAGGAGGAGGTAGTGGATTGCGAGCGCGTGCCCGACATCCGACACCTTGTTATCCTTACTCGGCGATTCGTAAGTCTTTTTTTTTCTTTCCCTCTTCCCCTTCACGTTTCCCTCTTTGGCCAAGCCATCCCTCGCTCCTTTTACACTCCACCTTCCCCTTACGCACAACCCCCATTACTTCCCAATCCTCAGCGTTTCTCCGATCGCTTCGTAGCTGCCATCGAAAAGCACGAGCTGGCAGCGCACAACTTTACCAACTTGTCCTCTTTTTTATCACCCGTCTTATATTCTTCCTCGCATTCTATTTCTTGTACTGTCCACTCGTCTATTCGGTTCTGTACCGCTCTGTTCCGTTTCGTTACCGTTCCCTGAGCACGATAGATTTCATTGACCTGAAATCTAATTCTCATCACGTTCGCACGAGAGGCGCTCACGTTTTCGTTCGGTACTCGTGAGAATGTAATTGCTCGTGAGAAGTGTCGAATTCTCCTTAGCTAGGTACACTTTCCTTTTGTCCACTCTGATTTCCCCTCTCTCTTTCCTACTGCTTCTCCGTAATTGCCTTTTTAACCCAACTATATGCCTACGCGGTTTATTTCTTTCATTCTATTCCCTGCAGTCCTCGTGGCCCGAACGAATTCGCGTGTACTTCGGGAATGCATTGTGAAGTCGGCTCCGTCTGGCGGCTTTGCTCTTGAATAAGCTAAAATAAAGAAAATCGTCCATGGTATCTCGAGAATGCAATCCGGCCGTATAGGAGCGGCCCCTTGCTTGCATCGGCAGGACGGGACGGCTAGAAGTGACTTAGACAGAAATAGATGGGAAAAAAAGAAGGAAAAAAAGTATTCACTCGTTCTTCAATAAGGATTCGAGTATATAACCGTTCGATCGTATACGTTTACCGTACAGTGCCCTTTCCATATACATTCTACATTCCATAATCCTTGACGTCATTTATATCAGATAGAAATTAAAGGAAGACAAAGATATAAGAAAGGATAAAAAGTAGAAGCAAGCGTGTAAATAGCCTTCGGGCCATCGTTTAAATGACACAAACTCATTTCAGTAATCCGAAAAGGTCTGGGGTCTTAGATTTAATGAATTTACTGTAGCGTCAATGAGAGCGAGAGAGACAGTCTTACGTAGCCTCCCACGGATAGGACAGAGACAGGCACACGAGTCATTCAAAATCTGTTAGCCGGCATAAACACTGTACTTCGTCGGCACTTAGTCTAAGTCGCTAACGGGATACCATAGTTACTATATCGTCTTCACTTAAACGTCATTTCACAACAGATATAAGACTGCATAACAGCTACGCTCGAAATTACAATTATTTTTACGGGCTGCGCTCTCTAATCGCTTCGGAGTGAGTTAGCTATTTACCTCAACTGGGACTCGTGATTTTCTCACGCGAAATGTCTGCAGCGAACGTTCCCTCGACTCGGCGCGGCCTTAGAAGGTCGCTACCTCGATCGCCAGCGTTCTTTAGCATCCACGTATACTCAACATATTCTACAATCTACATTCTATATTCGCGTCAAACCTATACTCGATTCTTGCTCGTATAAATATTTTATATACGCATATACGTGTATATATATATATATATATATACACTCTCCTCTCCATTCCTCCTCATTACTATTCCATCTCACCTCCTTTAAACCTTAACTCCTTTTCACAGTTATCATGTGCATCCTATGTGACATGCAGATAGGCTATATCTACATAGGTAACTTGTACGGCGAAGTGGAGGGCGGTGGGAAGCGGGCTGGAGAGAAGCAGAGAAGGCATGCAGAGTGGATTCATGTAACGCGTGGACTCGCTCTGTACATACCTACCCTATCTTAGTGCACGTACCAAGTGTACCTATATCAACCTTACCTCTCACAGGCCTGAACTCAACAGTATATACTCTCCGTGGCCGTATACCATCTCTCTGTTCCTCTTGTTCTTCCTCTCACTTCACTGACCGTGGATGCACCTGAGAGATGCATCCTTGCAAGGTGCAGAACTCGTATCTACCATCGTCCGGGAAACTTCCTATAGCTCAGCATACAGAGGATCCTTTCTAGATTCTATAACGATTAGAAACAGAGTATACTCGGTCTTCTTATGGCGGAGAGCCGTCGGAGTGCATACGTAGCGCATACGTGTATACTGTTGGTGCATCGCAGGTGCAATTAGGAAACAGGAACGCGACGAGGAAGTCGAAGGTATTCCGGTATAGCTGTCTAGCTTTAGGAGATAGGTAAACTGCGCTGCTGGACGCGATAGTGTGTGGCGACTAGTTCGTTGCGGCATCGCGCACACGGAGAATGTCTGGCACGTGTTTGCCCGGCAAAGTAGAGCGATGCGCAATAACCTATGCTAAATATCTCTTAACGGGGACCGCGGGTCTTTCTCTTTCTTCCTTCTCTCTCTCTCTCTCTCTCTCTCTCTCTCTCTCTCTCTCTCTCTCTCTCTCTTCTTTCTCCCTTCTACGACCCGTGGCTCTTGGCTCCTTCTCTCCAGTATCCTGGCCAATGAGTCGTACTGCTGTCATTCTTGCCAGAGACCGTTAACTAGTTAACTCATGGTACATAATAAAACTGATGTACGCAGGGCTTATGCATCCTTATGAAGTTTCGGTACGGAGACTCGGCGAGTATTCGATTCATTCATATGGTGGTTACGGTGCATTCTCAGGCTGTAAGGAGGGCAGAAATATTTCTCGAGGTTTTACGTGCAATTTCATTGGATATTTTGGTATATGGTATATGAAGGTTAGGTTATATTTGATTAGCACCGAATTAATTAATAGAGATTATTGTGATTTCTTGTAATTGGTATTGTTCGATAAGTGGATGATTGATAAGTTTTTCTCTTTCTCTCTCTTACTCTGTTCTTAGATTCTTCGTTTGATAACTTCCGGGAAGTTTCCCTCTTGACTTTCTCAACTTGATCCAGTTTCGTGTGAACCGTTCGGAGTCTGGTCGTTCGCGCGAATGAAAAGGAACCGCGTGCCGCTGTACTGTTTTAAGAGGTCGAACGGTACTTTTTTGTAAAATGATAATTCTCGAAAATTTATCGAATAGAAATAACGCGTATTTCTCTTTGATTATTTCCAAATGTTCTTTTCTCTCGGAAGATATCCCACTGGGTGGTTGGGCTGATTCCTGAAGGATGGAGTTATTAGCATCGCGCAGGGTTCCTACCGGTTGATCGGTTCAAGACGTAGCGGTTGCCCCCATTGCTATCACGGTTGGCATTGTTTAACCAATGAATCGGAATACCGGAAACGACAGGTGCTGCCGCCGGCAACTGACAGTGCTTAATGCCGTCGTCGATCGCTCGAGAAATTGTTTTTCTCCGGATTTTCTTTCTCCGAGCGAGTAATGCGAGCAAGTAAGAAAACAAAGAGGAGACCAGCGAATGCATTTCTCATTGATTTTTCCAACTTTTTATTTAGGTTGGGATAGAGCGGATGGTTTTTAATTATACGTGTACATATATATATCTGCTCTAGCTACTGGACCAGCATCGCAATTTGGTCCCAGAGAAAACTCTGAGTTTTGTGGAAAAAAAAGAAAAGTAAGGAAAGTGAGCGGGCACGTCCTTGATCTCGGTAGAGGTTCGTGGAAGGGCTGGGGCCACGGCTTTATCGAGTCTCCTTATACGTAGGGGTCCGCCGTGTGTCTCGCGTGTGGGCCCCATCCGACCGTGGGCCTTGGTCCCAGCCGCAGCGTGAGAGAGGAATGCGTAGATGCCCTGCCGGACAATGTTGTTTAGCTGGACACTGTCCTCTCTCTATCTCTCTCTCTCTCTCTCTCTCTCTCTCTCTCTCTCTCTCTCTCTCTCTTCCCCTCCTCTACACATCATTCTCATCTTTTCGCCCATTGCTCTCTGGCAATAAACTTCGCCTTCCTATCTATTATGCTTTTCTTCTACATAAGCTACTAATTTTCGATCTCCCCAAGGCTGTGCCTATAGAAAGGAGCCCACCATTCGTAGGTAGCCAAAAAAGTAAATATGGTCAATTAAAAAGTAAAAAGAGGTTCGTCTAACGTGTCTATAACGATCGACATCTCGAAGTGACCGCCGCCTGGGTAAATCTGACAGGACTCCTTTTGGGATTAAGGAAATTGGTAGGATGCCCATATACCTATATTATACAAAGGGGTGCAGTCTGTGCACTTGACAATTCTGGTTCTCTCGTTCTGGCATTTACGGAAAACCTAAAGAATGACAGAGAGGGAAGGCCGATAGGACAGTCCGCGTAAGTACGTATATCTGCGAATCGCCATGGCGATGTAACAGTAGCCATCGGGGTTCTGGAGTCTCTTTCACGCGAGTCAGCACGGAGCCTGTGTTCACGAAGTGGCGAGAACGTGAGAACATGTTAACGCGCGAGCATGCGAACGTGTGCGCGGATCGACCGCGGGACACGGGTCACTTGTGATAAATGCTGTAGGTATCTCAGATCGCGAGATTCCTCGGACGGCTCGTTTACACTTTTCGGCACGAATAGTCCTTGGTGTCCTTTTCTTTCGTCAGCAGCGCGGCCATCTTTGACGCACGCGTCCTCGTTGACTGATTCCTCAAGGAAATACAAAGGGGCGAGGGACCTCGTTAGATTATTTCTTTGAAAAATATTATCAATTGTACGATTGCATCTCGTGTGCTGTTTTAGAGCTTGGGTTAGGTTAGGTTATCACTGGTTCTTCCGTAAAGGACCTGAATACCACTTTGACAAGGAGAGGCTCCCGGGACGCGTGTGTAAGCCTATTCTGGAGCCTGGAAAAAGGCTACGGGGTAGATGAGGTGGATAAGAAGAGGAGGATGAGGATGAGGACGCGAAGAAGACGAAGTGGGAGGCATGGGGAGAGGGAAGGAGGAGAGCGAGAACGGAGGACATCGAACTGAAATGGCCTCTGGGAGCGCATTCCAGTATTCCACTCTCGCTACCTCGACTCCACCTCCTCACCTTGCCACCTTCATCGAAGTGAAGCACCTCTAGCCGAGTCTCTCTTACTCTCCTGCATCCTCCTTTGGGCTTAGCATCCTTTTATTTCGTTTCTGCATTCCAGACTTTACGTTGCAGCCGCATATCCAATCCTGACTCACTCCGCGAGACGGGACAGGACCTTTTCCACTGTGCTGTTAGTACGTATATTACTATTGTGTATATACAGTATATATATGTGCGCACCCTGCGTATGGCTGTAAATAAATGAACATGGACAAAGGAAATAACGATCGGTGAAAATCATCGTCACCGACGTCATCATTATCTCTGTCGTTGGGTAACCATTTGAAAATTCACTGTGCAGATAGAGAAATAGCATTGCCGTTACGTGCTCGGTAGGCAAACATGTTTAGGTCGCGGCAAGGCAGGCGTAATAACTTTTACTACTGCGCCATATTGTCGACCGCGTTAACTTCAGCCTTGACACGTGTGAAGCACGCATACACGTCAAGAGTACCGCCGAATGATTCCAGACACGTTTCTGACCCTATCACGAAAATTTTAGGAAAATTTCCGTAGTTGTGCTTTTTACACGATTTCGCGAATTTGTCGGGGAACTTGAGAGTACGATTGAGATTTTGTGGCGACGTAAACAGCTTTTACTCTCTTACTTCATTACTGTGGTTACCACGGCGACCGGCTCCTTTGACTTAACCGTTTCTTCAATTTTTCTCGTTTTCGTAATTCCTCACTGGCCTCCTACGTTCTTTTATTTGAGTTTCGCTCTTTTTCTTTAAGAATATCTTTACTTGCGGATAAAGGCCCCTTTCGTGCTGAGTCGCTGCCGTCGCTCCCGCCGTGGTTAACGGATGTGCCGTTACGGGGCCGCATTCTCCAGAGGCACGCATGCGCGACGCGACACATTCCATTGTCTTTTACATTCTTACCGAGCGTTTCTCCCTTCTCGGTATTCTTAGCACGATAATCCCGCGATAGGTTAGACAGTCTCTGAGGCCCACGCCTGCAAGACCCTTTTCTGATTAACGTCAAACACAGGCAAACTCTAACTTGATCAGCCGACATACCGTAGGCAATTATACATGGCATAATGAATTCTGAGAAATTAATGGAATTGTTATTGGCGAGCATATGGCAAGATTTAACGGAATGCAATAAAAGTAAGATTTTTGGAGGTCATAAAAATCGAAGAGAAAATACATTTTCTGGAATTGCAAAGGAAACTTGACAGTTCTTCACTGGAATTGCTATTGCTCGTGGGACAGTGATAATAATAGCTATACCCGGAATCTATTTATCGACAATGCATAAGACTTGCGTAAGAGCTCGGTTGCTCGCTTTACGGCCGATCGAGAAATGATCGGCGCGCCGTCCCGTCGAGAACCAGGATATGCTAAATAGCCGGAGGTAAACGGGATAGCGACTGACTGAGCTACTAACTTCGCTCCAATGAAAACGCAGCCGGAAATTGTTGGGATTCCCTGGGAGGAATGATGAAATGAATCGTCAATGCACTTTGAAATGGACGAGCGAGTGGTTGATCGTAGAAGAAAATTGTAGAAGAACTTATGGGACTTGTACGAAAAGTGTGAATGATTCATTCAGAGGAAATGGGAGCAGGGCCCTTTCCGGGGACCGTAGGCGCAGCCGACCTAAACCTACTTAGAGTTAGGTAAGGCTTTGACGACAGCCTGAGTCAGCCTGGCTCGATTAGGCCTGAAGTATGTTGCTTACTGGGCCCCACGTACTATGAGTCACAATCACAGTCCTGGGCACAGTTGGGACCTGATCACCATGACGCCATGACGCCACCTTCCCTTGCAAGTCTCTCTTTCTCTCTCTCTCTCTCTGTCTCCCTCAAACATACATACTCTCTCATAGACCTTTTTAAATCTCAGTTACCAGTCAGTCGGGCATCTACGAGTCCCAGAAAGAAAGGGAAGTGGAATTTCGTTCGTGGGAGTAACTTACTTTTCTACGTAGTATATTGTCTGGCAAAACAACAACCTAGTAACTCCATATGAATTGTTAGGATCTAATTTGAATTTTACGATTAATGACTCCAGGAAGGAATCATTGTCAAAAACCGTAAAAATTTATTTTTGCCTTTGTTCTTGCTTCTGTGACTGACTCCGCACGTCCGGGGGCCTTTCTAAGCGAGTGGCTGACCCAATTTCGCGGCCTTGCGAAATTTACAGAAACACACTGTTCCACCTACCGTACCTGTAACCTACTAAAACAGGATTCCTTAGTGCGTTAGGATCTTTGATTCACTTGTTCTTTTTTTAAAATTACTTTCGCTATTTCTTAACGTACCTTTTTTTTCTTTCCTTATGGGACCACGTGGTCTTGACTTTGTTTCCAACGAGGAAAAATGAGGAAAAGGCAATACGCTTACGCAGTACCCGTATTACCATCAGAGAGGACACGAACTCACGTACAGAAACACGTGGACCCGCTTGTACGTAGATTACGTGAATGCATGTGGTACAAAAGCCCATACGAACGCACCACGAGAATATTTATCTTGGCTGGGAGAAAGTGTACCACATATAGAAACCGTGCGGCTTACGACGGCAAATAGATTCTTGCAGTTTCATAACTTAGTGACCGACATTCCGCGGAATTGCACCACTAATAAAGGCTGTGACGTCACTGAGGGGGCCTCCCGTAGTTGGCTCGATTAATTAGACGTATCAGATTCTAGCGAAGTCTACTCTCTTGATCCATCGATTTTCCATTCATCCGTCTGTACGATAAAATGGGCCTCATTGTTTTTCTCATTACACTATGCGTTATCCCGACCTCGATCTAACGCTCTCAGATCCTAACGCTCAACGTTATCCTTTCTATACGCGAACTCTCCCTCTCTTTCTCTTTCTCTTGGCCGCCTGAACATGCTCTCCCTATTAATTTCGTGACTCGAGGATTGTGGCCGGAGGAGAGAGATCCTGTTCCTTGTCCCCGATGGGAAATTCCCCAGAGGGCCCCAGTACCGACTCCTGCAAGAAAAGCACCTTGGGCTCAGCAAGGATGACAGAAGCGCCGTTAGAACACCGGAATAGAAAGTCTCTCGAGGCGATCGCTCCGCAAGGATCTCCGTCTTTTATTTCCCTTCACCATCCCTTACCCACCCTTACCGAGCTAATCGGATACCTCTAAGTATAGCTATACATGTATATCGTACCGCAGGATCAATCGAGCCATCTAAGAACACAGCCATTCAACACGGTTGTTTCTCACGACGAGGAAGTTACACCGAACGCAGTATCAAAGAGTCGGTACAAGTAACTCAGAAGCCATTGTTCTGGTACTGGTACCGTTAATTAAAATCTAGCACGTACAGAACTCTCGTCGACATTCAATCAAAACTATATATATATATATATATATATATATATATATAATATACGGAAAACAAAGCGAACGTTGCGACGTTATCAATATAATACATATTTAAATGCAGTCTTATGCATTATGCAGACTCTCTGACGTGCGACTGGATATTCCACAGGTTTTCCCGTTCAGACTCATTAGTCTCTTTAACGCGACATTTTGATATTTCCTTTGACACTGCAGGCGATGCCTTTATACTGTAAGCCAACACACTGAGGTCCGCCGTGATCGCGGAAAGTCAATCCCGTTGGAATTCACTTTCGCCAGACAGTCCTTTTTGTCGCCGAGCGACATGAAAACCGGCCCGAAAGCCAATCGGGCGGCAACATCCGGGCACTCTCCTTGTCTCTCGTTGCGCCAAGAGAGCTCGAATATTAATTAACGTTAAAACATACATATGTATATATAGTATAAATACAGTAAGGAGTTTCGTTACGGCCCAAAACGTAAACTGGACGAGCAGACACGCGATGGCGACAAAAGTCGCCGCTCGCACGCATGTACCGAAGAGCCGAGTATACACGACGGCCAATTAACGGCAGTGCTAAATTTATCAGCCGTATTTGCGAACCAGCTAAATCCGTATTCGTACGACCCTGCTCTCGTGAGCTCGTCACATGCTTTTCTAACATTCTCATTGGACCCACTTCTTATTTGCTCGATTCTTCGTTTTATGTAAATTTTTTTTTTTCGATACACGTCACGATATAGCTTTACCGAATTTCTTCCGCATATTTCTGATTCTCGTTATTTTTATTTAAAACACCGTGTCCGTGGGCACGTATTGGGTGGCGTATGTTCACGCGTGCACGTATGTACCTCGTAGGGACTGGTAAGAATGCGTACTGTACGCACGAACTGGTCTGACTAGTCTTTGAGAACCAAACTACCTTATATCTTTAACGGTCTCCATACTGTGTACAGTAGGTATTATTATACGTACTTATTTGTTGCGTATTTTACGTTTGAGTATAGAGCATATATACATGTAATACAGTAAGAAAGATGGTAACAATTCTTATGTATTTTTTTGGACAATTCTACATGGCTCGTATGGTATTGCGTTTCTCTAACTGTGCTTTATATTATTACTAGTCTAATACGATTCTAACGGTTATACCGATTGTGTGAAACGATATATGAAATACATTTTACTTTTTTGTTTATTCCTTCGTCTCGAGGGCAAAAAATGGTCTTGGTCTATTTTTTATCTTTTTCTCAGGGTTATAGTCGTTTTCATTTTCAAAGGTAAAAGAAACTTGGGTATTGCACGTAAAGCGAATTATTTTGAAACGATGACAGTGAGCGATGCTTATTTACAACAAAAAACACGAGTTAAGAGTTCAAAATATTTACGAGAAATGTAGAAAAATATATTTGTCGGGGTAATTGGATTCCGATAAAGACGCCTATGTTCATGACTAATTGTAAGTCCCCGATTCATTAAACCGACCCGTCAGGTATAGGACCCCTATGACCTGGGTATCATCGACCCATTCCAAATGTATTGTATATGCACCAAGTCCATTATGTAAAATGACTGTTGAATCAGTCAAAACAATGAAATAGTGAAAAGCGTCAATATGAAAGTATAAAAAAAAAACAAGCCTTATTTTAACTAAATCTTACGAATATCCTCGTTACCAAAATCTGAAGTTTTCTTAAAGCTTTCGAACGATACCAAAGTCAATTCTAATCTGTCAATAACTGTATTTTTCATTCCGTTGTTTTCGTCGTGGATTTTTGTGTTATTTTTAAATTTAAGTACAAACACGTCTCCCCAGGTAACGCAATACTACCACAATATTCTCGAGTCGTCCGAAAGCGAATCAGTATATTGACGTCAGTCCGATAAAAATGTGTTTACACTTACGAGAGCGTAAGCGTAGAAGGAAGCGCAAAGTGCGCTTACGTAGGTATCAATGATCGCGAGGTGGATATACAATTATACATACCGAAATACGTGTTCGGTGATATTTGCGTATATTTGCGAATGAAAAAAAAAAGTACCGTTGCAAATATTACGAAGATATTGAATTTTCATATCCTTTCGAAGATTCATCGTTATTACACAGCGATACGAGGAAATTCTCAGATTCGAATTCATGAACGTTCCGCATCCATAAAAAGTTCCAACCGGAAGTTCAGACATCGGGATATCTTCCGGCGCATGCGCAGTCATCGTTTCGCAAAGTAACATGTGTACCAGCGCGACGTGAGCGTGTAACCTCAAAAAAATCCACGCAAGGTTTAAAGGTTATCGCGTGATGTTTAAACAATTTTTACTGACGGAACTTTTTCAAATCTTGTGCTTTTCTTTACTTCCTGTTTCTGATACGGGCTAATCGGCGAATCGGATAGTCCGAACGAGCGTCCCTCTTTTCCCTCTACTCTTATTCTCATTTGAATTCTTACATCTCCGTGTTAAGTTACGACGATTCTATTTATATAATAATATCCCTATCTGCAAATAGCACGAGGTATTATGTAATAGGTATGAATGCGCAAGCGTCTCAATCCGCCGCCTCCCCCTGCTGCTCCCTCATGACTTGTGTAATGTTTTTATGTTGTGCGACTCACGACTTCTTGTTTCTCGCTGTATTGCCATTTCGCGAAATTTGCGCATGGCGAATAATAACAAGTACATTTCTATATATAGATATAGGTATACACGATATGCCAGTGTTCATAGCAGATATATATATATATACAGTGAGGACAAAAAGTCTGCATACACTGCAAAGTAAAAACGAAAAGTGAAAAAGAAAAGAAATTCATATAAAAGCAGTAAAAGAAAAAAATCGGAAATGGAGTTTGAACCTTAAACTATTTATTTATGAAAAATAGTAACAAATATGATTCAAGATTACTTGATACAAGATTTAAAAAAAGGTATTTCTACGCCAAGTCTGGAAAATCGCGTCCAAAAAGTCGTCGTACACTAAGAGAATTTGTTTATTGTCTGATGAACAACGCGACCATCAATATTTTGTTGGACCCCCTTTAGCTTTGATGATGGCTTGAAGTCTACGTGGCACAGAATGAACTAATTTTTTAGTGTAGGAAGATGGGATTTTCGACCATTCTTCGCGAAGAGCGATTTGCAAGTCATTTTTATTGGAAATTTTTTTATCGTGAATTTTTTTTTTTTTAGTCCATACATCTTGTAGTCCATAGTCCCATTAAATGAAAGCAAGATTTACATCGTCCACCAATCTCAAAAATATTGTATTTTGACTCGTCGGAAAAAATTACACGTTCCCAGAAGTCGATTGGCTTATCTTTGTACTCTTTTGCAAATCGCAACCGCTCTTTTTTCTGTTCTTTACTTATCCAACACTTCCTCCGAGCGGATCTACCCTGATACCCCGATGTATGCAATACGTTTTTAACTGTACTGCGTGATATACTGCCTCCACTTACATTAGTTATGTCTTGCAGTATTTGAGTGCTGGTTATTTTTGGATTTTTTTTAACTAAATTAGTTATTTTTCTACGCACACGATCAGTTACTTTCGTCGGACGTCCACTTCGGGGTTTATTCTCGTAGGATTATGCCGCGTGTACGACGACTTTTTGGCCGCGATTCCTCGGGCTTGCCGCAGAAATACTTTTCTTTCCTAAATAATATTTAATCATATTTGTAAATATTTTACATAAGTAAATAGTTTAAGGTTCGAACTCCATTTCGGATCTTTTTCTTTTACTGCTTTTATATGAATTTCTTTTTTTTCTTCACTTTTTCGTTTTTACTTTGCAGTGTATGCAGACTTTTTGTCCTCACTGTATATACAATTTCTGGGAAGACAGAGATTGTGGTGTAAATCCTGCAAATTCTCTCGTAATCCCTTGTCCCTATCATTGCATGAATTCGCGCAATTGAACTTTTCTACGTATGTTCTGTGTATTTTTCCACTTTATCTCCACTAAATTATTAAATGCGTTATGCGCTGCATACGGATTTCTTAGGAGTGAATACTCGAATAATATACGAGCTGGTGGGAAGGAAGAAAAAAATCAGAATTTTTCCAGAGCATTATTTTGACATCTGCTAGCCTTTTGGATTTGAAAGAGGTAGCTGAAACCACAATACAGCAGATTGCACAATGCGTCCGAAGACTGTGGCGTAGCTGAGGTCTGGAGCGTGAGCATTCAGGACCCGCAGATGGTCACAACGACCCCCGTTCGCTGAATCAATCACTGTAGGAAAGGGTGAGCTAGTGTCACAATACAGCAGAGTGCACAATGCGTCCGAAGACTGTGGCGTAGCTGAGGTCTGGAGCGTGAGCATTCAGGACCCGCAGATGGTCACAACGACCCCCGTTCGCTGAATCAATCACTGTAGGAAAGGGTGAGCTAGTGTCACAATACAGCAGAGTGCACAATGCGTCCGAAGACTGTGGCGTAGCTGAGGTCTGGAGCGTGAGCATTCAGGACCCGCAGATGGTCACAACGACCCCCGTTCGCTGAATCAATCACTGTAGGAAAGGGTGAGCTAGTGTCACAATACAGCAGAGTGCACGATGCGTCCGAAAACTGTGACACAGCGGGCAGTGATAGCAGTGAAGATTCAGAACCCACAGATGATCACAATGACCCCCGTTCGCTGTATCTTCACTTCGGAAGGGTTTTTGGTGATGTGGATTCTGGAGAGTTGCTGACAGCGCCGGCACTATGACGTTGCTGCAGGAATTCTTTTTGAGGAGTGCAGCTTTCTTAACAATTGAACTTTCTATAACTTCTATTGCTTCTTGTCGTCTAGTGGTGCACAAGTATCTAGTTGATTAGTCTAGACAGACACGAATGAATCGAGTGATCTCCTATCGAGGAAGCCGCTGCTTATATCCTCGATAGGCATACGTTAAAACTAGTGGGGATAACGATTTTTATCCACCCGAGGTGTTAACGTCGCTTTTTGGATTCAATATTTTCATTTACGATTTGATTTGACTATTTGATTTGACTGATTCAATTAGCGGTTTTCTTCCAGTACCGGCTTACTGGTATTTCCATTGTCTTCGGCGCGTGCCGGCTTATAGCGTCTGGGCACTTGTTTGTTTTGATTTCAGTCTGTCGACTGTATTTCGGATTCTAGGACTATTAAAGGTTATAATTTCTAATATTACTTCCTCATGCCTGTCGCTGTGACTAGTTTCAAGGGAATTATGCAATATTAGAGAATTAGAGATCCTATAATCTCTTTCCTTTGAGGAGGATTGAGGATTTGAGGAGTTCTCTCAGATACTGTTATGCACATCCACAGTGCGCTAGGCACTCTTATGTGGGGCTCTCGACGTATCAATCATCGAAAATTGATGAAAAGGATCGAGGATAGGGGGGTATAAGGGTGGAACGCTACAATATATAAGGAAGCGATTGACATCATCAAGAAAGAATTTGACGTGGATTCCTGAACGATTGGACTCGCCAGAACGCCTTTCCATGAATGAACGCCTGGCGTCAGTCGCGCGCGTCTTTTATCTCTAGCGAACAAACGCGTTACGCTTTACAACTAGGTTTTCCATATCGCGTGCTCTTATCTGGTGCCACGAAGGGATGGTGGGAGAGAACGTACGTCGTCGATGAAATTCCATTAAGTGCGTACTAGAGCGACGAATGGCGTCGCACGAATTTCTCACGGCCAATGAATCCCTCAGGACGATAGATAGTGGATGATCAATATATACGAGATGAAAAGAATTAACTAAAGATATTACACATATGACATGTTATATGCGCGCTATGGTAATAACAATAATAACCAAACAGTATAATAAAAAAAATATCGGTACACGCATTGGATGCACTCGGACGTAAACATTACGATAAGTACGAAGGCTCAAGCTAATTACAATACGAGTCCGACAGTGTGACCCGTAGTAACAGGCGATATTGCGTAAGAAAGAAAAAAAAAAGTAATAAAAAGTGCAAAAAAATGAAAATCGCGCCTGGTAACCAGTTGCAAGTATTACATAATGACAATCGAAGTACGAGTTTACTTGTCGTCCGGTCATTAAAGAGCAAATGTATATATATTTACTTATTAAGAGCGTGAAAGCTTTTTGAATCTTTATTAGGGGCTATCGAAAGGTTGACTCTTATCGCTAACTTTCATTTATATTCAATCGCTCGTACGTAAATATATCTTTATCGTACTCAATGCGTTCTCTATCTATACTGTACCGATGTGCGTGCATATCAGACGTAAAAAGCATACGGAGTGGCTGTAATCCGTAACCCATAATGCAAAGGCGTAAAACCGATAAGGTATACGTGTATACGTGGAATACCAGGTTTCGAGGTTTGCAAGCTTCGCATGAAAAGTTTCCTGGGGTTGTCGCGTTCTTGTTATTAAAGGCCTAAAGTCCAGTATCTATCGAGTTCGCTGTCAATATTGATCGCGTCGTTGCGGAGGGTCGCGCAAACACTTCCAGGAACGTCCGTATACTGCGTTCGAAGTGCGAGGATCGATTTCGCTCTTTGGCGTCGTCGGGAGTTCACCGCGCTTTACAGAGGGTAAATAAGGACGTCACGGAGCGTCGTCGGGAGCGATCCGATGCCGGGACGGTGATCCCCGGAATCGTTTACGCACGTACGTAACACACAGTCGTCTACCCACGTACGGACGCGGCAGCAGCATTAGGACAAACAGGAAAAAGGCGCGACCGTATAGGATAAGCACGCGTTCATGGAAACAGCCTAGAATGACTTAGCCGGTGAGAAAAGTAGAAGAAAACAACGTTAAAGCGTTATCGCGTATTTTGAGCTGTTATTAATAATATTCGTCATTATCGTTGTCATTTGTCCAGGAATTTTCTGGATCATATTTCCTCAACTTTTAACGAAACTCTCGATGCGTCACGCGCAATGCGCATGCGCCAAGATTCGAATTACTTTCCTGGAAAGTTTGTCATAACCTTCTTACGTATCCGCCCACTGACGCATCGCCGTCTATAAAAAATAATATTAGTACGCATAAACATATACAGGGCGATTCAGAACAATCGTTACACTCTTCACCGATAGATACCATAAACGATCGCGAGCGACGGGTATTTTTCGCCGTTTTTTGAAATTTCATTTTGTCTTAACACTATTTAATGTCAGAGATGCCGAATCGGAGGCTAGGATTAACCCAACAGTTGCTCGTGACGATGACGATAAAACTATTTAAGGTTGATAACATTAGTCTGTATTATTTTTCCTTGTTTTTGCTTCTCGACGGCATTGACGAGGCTCGAGTATTACGCGAAAGTTAACTATATACTGTTCGCGGAATAGAATCAGACTTTTTTTGTAAGTCTTTAAAAAACAATTTTTTTTTTTAATAATTAAAAATAATTTTTAACTTGTATATTTCCGCACGATTTCACACGCGAATGATAACCTGACTTTCGCGTGATAACGGGACTAGACTCTTCACGTGGTTATGTGCGTGTCACGACGCATTCGTTCATTGAGGTTGATAATGATAACAATTACACTGGCAATTACAGAAAGCGCATAGGATTGAGTCGGGAATTGGGGGGGAGGGGGTCACTTATATTTATCAAGAGAAGTACTATACATGCGTATATATATATATATATATATATATACGCACACAATATACTGATAACCAAATATCTACGTTGGTAAAGAATGGAGTACAGTCACAGATCGAATGTGCGTACAGCAGTGAGTATAAGAAATTGAAAACTGTATCACAGTGCATACGTGAGTATGCAAGTCACTTTAATAAACCAGACGCTGGCCTCGCACTCGGAATGCGAATAAGCCCTGTGCAATGCTCCCATATGTTGTTTACAAGCGTTTCCATACACTCTTGCATCTAACGTACATACGTGCAGGGTAATACTACCTGGTGCTTGTGCCGATGTATTAACGTGCGTGTAATTGCACATACATACGTGTAGATACCCGCTTGCACATTGATGCTCAGCTAGCTAAGTACGTAAGTACGTACGTCGAGGAGCACGTAAAGCCTTTATAAATAAGCGCTCGCTAAGTGGTACCAAGAAAACATAAATATGCGTAGCGTAATCCTTCTCTTCCAACATCGTCTCTTGGAACGACACTGACTTCAGCAACTTATTCGACTCCGTGCTCATTTCTATAATACATTTCATATGCGTGAGAATATGCCGGCAAACATACTAAGGCGTAAATTTTGTATTCCCTATATACGATACGTTAGTACGATACAGGTCGCACACGTGTTTTCGCAGTAGATGAAAAAGTTATTGGTTCCACGTAGGAATAATGTTTTTCGTTCGCGATGGCTAAAACGTTACTTTGTGGCATATCGAAGTCGCTCAAGGTGAAGGCGTCTGTGTATTCAAGAAATCCTAGAAACTCCCCGTGCATTAGTGTACCAACCGCGATGCCGTGCTAGTTACTCACTATGTTATTAATAGTGGTTCCGCATCTCCGATGTTATTTACGTTCCTCGCTGTACGAATATATACCTCTATACGACTCAATAATAACACACGAATTTTACACTGTAGTATATATATTAAGCTATCGCAATGAGGTCAGGCTGGATTACATGCAATTTAGAATATACCTTTGAACTATTATTTGTACAATTTTGTATAATGAATTTTATCTAATTTCATGAATAACAAAAAAAAAGGGTTGCGAGAGTCTTCTTTTGGCAATGCACAGTCGCTAACGTAAGCCAATTCAAAGTTTTCGGTCTGCGGTAGGTATAAAGGAAGAAGAGTGGTCCAATTCGAGGTAGCTGTTCAAGTAGGTCAGTCCCGCGATGTTCAGACAGACCGGGAAGTTACGTAACGCCTAGGGGTTAGTCGGGCCTTCATAAACATTTCACAGCTGTTGCCGACACCCTGGGACCACCCCCTCTCCCTCGGCCGCAACATCTCTCTCTCTCTCTCTCTCTCTCTCTCTCTCTCTCTCTCTGTCTCATTCTTGTCCTCTCTGTCTATTTGTTCGTCTGTAGATACCGACTGTCCAATTGTATGTCTCAGGCACCGTCCTTCTTGTACCCCCCGCGTTGGCCGCTTTACCCCATCGTCATCGTCTTCCCCTCTGTCTCCTCCTTTCTCTTCTTCACTTCGCTACCAGGAGCACAAGCATCAGTACTCGTGTACCTGATGTACCAGTGCTACCAGTACCACCACCTCCTGGCTTTTCTACCTCCTACCTTGCCAGCCGGTTAGTCCTGTGGCTACCTTCCCTACCCTCGCTGAACTCCATCAGCAGAAATCTCTCTCTCTCTCTCTCTCTCTCTCTCTCTCTCTCTCTCTCTTTCTATATATGTATATATATATATATCACTCTTGTCCATATAGTACATGCCAGCGGCGCGCTGGTGTTTACAAACAAATCTCCCACCACAAGGTTTTCGCGAGGCAGCAGACTGCATTGCGCAAAATTGCAGGCTACTCTAGAGAGGAGAGCACGGGGGGGGGGAGGA
>NW_014332923.1:1097462-1113715 GCF_000341935.2 Cephus cinctus | reverse complement strand
GGGGGGGGGGGAGGAGGGGGGGAGAGTCGTGGCAAAGCGGCCGAAGAAAGCGAGCCGAGTTTTCTGTATTCGAAACCTTTCGACACTGCCTGCCATTCTTGGAGAAATTGCCTCTCTTCGTCGCAATACCCACTGTACGTAACAGTGACGACCGATGATGCTACTCGCAATAGTTCTTTGAGTTCTAATCGGTACTATTTTTAACTACTTACGGCATATTGTGTATAGTACATTCACAATGTGTAGAGAGGATCTAGAGGGTAGAGAAGATAGACTCGCTAAGGAGGTAAATCTTTGTTTAGCATGGCGCATCTCCACCAGTAGAAACGGACTCGAGTTCGGGCTGGAATCGAGTCTTGACTCTTGGAGGAGAGCCTGACTAGAGGGAGCGAGAGAGAGAGAGAGAGAGAGAGAGAGAGAGAGAGGGGGAGGGCGGGAAAGAGAGAGAGCTGCAGCAACCGCTTACTTTGCTTTTTACAGTCGCGTTCCAGATTCTCTGGAATCCGGCGCATTTACGGACACACAGTCCCCCTCTCCTGATACCTCTGTGCCTATAGCGTCCCTATAGACACCGTTGCTACTTCTACTTGCACTGCCAACGCCATTTTTTGTAACCTTCTCATAGTTCACTTTATTTACTTCATTTGCGATACCTTTATCTTGACTCTTCTATCTTTAAAATTCATTCTATAATAAATGGGTATACAATGGATACTACTCCGATACCTGTATAACTGTATCTTATGTATTCTTTTACGTAACTGTATTCGAATGTCTGTTATGACTGGTCACAAATACGCAGCAGCAGCGGTAGTATGGCAGAGCAAGAGCAACGGTAGTGAAGCACAGCTAGTGAAAATAGTAGAAACAGTATATTAGAGACGGTGGACCGACTCGTGAGAGATTTAAAGAGAAGGAAGTAGCTCGTAATATCGCGTGACGGAGAAAAGGATGAGATGGATAAAACAAGTAAATAAGAATCACAGAAGAAAAAGTGTTTGCAAACAATAGATACTGCCGTGGCAAGAGTTTACGATCTAGGCCGTAAAGGGACTCTCTTGCACCGTAAATCCACAAGGAGATGGCCCCTGGAAACTGGCATTGCTTGTCCGACCACACACGGATCCTACGTACTTTTCTACTTGAAGATACGTATTTTTTATTGCTTCTCTGGGTAATCCGAATTTCCAAGTACAGTCTCTGTTCTTCCACCTATGAACAGACTCCGTTTGGTGCATCGAAACGGGACGTAGTGAATTTTCGCGCGAAATGGTTTTTGCAATCGTATATACATATAGGTATATAGGTATATGGGTATATAGATGGCCGAGGAACGGACACAGTGGCCTAGACAAGTAGGTCGCCGCGCAGTTCTACCTGCGCTCTCGTCGGTTCTCGTCGCTCTCGTCGTTAGCTGCGTATTTTCCCGTACCACTGGCTATAGCCTACCTTACCCTACCCTATCCTATCCTGTGCACTACACCTATATAAGTAGATTGGCTGACTAGCTGGCTTACGTGTGTCGCAGTCGTAGTCGAAGCGTAGATTACATAAACTAGGTGCCTGACTGCGTACTTGGCCACGGCGTGGCATCAGAAAATTATGGCGGATATTCAAAATAATATTAAAAATGATTACAGTCGTAAAAAAATAAGTTTAAATTTTTGCTTTTGTCTCTATACAAAATTTGCCTCGCCGTATTTTCTTTTATCGAGTTCAGTTTCTACCGTCAATGGACCCAAGGATTTTCTCAGACAATAAAGACAATGTTCCTTTTCATCGCAGTGCCGTATGTCTCTCCTGTCTTTTAACAAACTTTATTTCACCAGTCTAGCGATGCTGCTCCGTTTATCTAGTATTGCATTTATTAGATGTGGGAGAGACGAAGCGCGACGCAGGTGCATTAAAAGTGACGTCTTGCAGAAACGTACTTACTGCAGGACGTTAGGGAACAAAGGCAAAGAGAGTTGGTTGGCTCGTGGAAATTGTCTCTGTGTCGAAAGTTACGGTGAATTATTGCGTCGCAATATCTAGACGCCACCGACGCCATAGCACAGCAACAGCAGCAGTCGACGCCGACGTCGCCGCACGTCTGTCTATCTCTGGCCTACTTGCATGATCTCGGCTAGACGCAAAAGACGGATGCACGAGGACTCGACCGAAATCTGGATGTTCTATCGCAAAATCATCCAGCCTTTGTCGGCAATCGTCAGCTTCTGGCATCGGCATTAGAATTAGAAACCGTCCGCGGTCTCATTTTATTCCTTGAATAGTTTCCACGAGGAGGTCTTGCTGCTCGTATCAACTGTTGCGTCATATGGCGCAATATTGCGTTAATGATCAGTCCATTCGCACGATACAGAATCAAGACATTCGCTCCGATTCTCAGATGAACGGGGACTATCGTTAATTTATATTAATTAGTTGGGAGACCCCTTTAACATTATTAAAAGTTATTTTAGGGTTACATAAGATTACACCCTCAGTCCTTTTGATGCTATGGTAGGGAGGAAGCGTAGAGAGTGGGTTTAATGAGGGTTAACAACAGAGAGAGAGAGAGAGAGAGAGAGAGAGAGAGAGAGAGAGAGAGAGAGAGGGAGAGAGAAGGCTCTATGTAATCGATGCGAGCAAAAGGGGTCTTGTGTAAGTCGGTCAGCCATCGATGACACGACCTATTTACATAACCGAATTCTACGTTCTAAACCAGCCCGTGAGTTTTCTCGCGTTACTCACCAATTTTCTAAACGTCCTTTCAACGCTCCACTGACGTCACACCATAATGACTTACTATGAAACACGTATAAAGTAAGTTCGACGTTGATTTGTCAGCAATCAAATTAATCCCACCCGTTGTCCGCCACACGAGAAACTTCAGTCGCTGATATTTTCGGTGCCTTGTGTGGGTAGATAATAAAAAACAGAGCCAGTTGCGTTCGCTTTTTTGAAAACAAGCTCAATGGCATTTCGCGGAAGCACCTTGCTTCTATAAACGTTGCGTACATAATTCATCGGGACACCCGTTACTTGCATTTTTTCAAATGAGTCGCATTACAAAGAATTCACACATTTTTTTAATACTTTCGGCATCGATTATTATACATAAAAAATTTTATTCGCCAGTTTTAGGAAAAAATTTTTACACTCAGTTTCAAGACAAATAAGAAATATTCGAAGCGGCGGTAACTTATCGATTTTTCATAAAAATAGAACAGTGGATCGAGTATTCCCCTTGTAGAATACTCGAGAAGCTCTTGTTGTGTCGTAATCGGGTAGGTCGTGTTCCTTACAGGGTTGTTAGGTTGTGACTCGGTTGTACGTACGTCGTAGGTTGTAGGACGTGTCCTCGTAAGGTTTCCAAGTTATTGGCTAGGTAAGGGGTCACTGGGTCGAGCCGTCTAGACGGAGTCACGCGTAACCATGAAATCGATAGAGTTGCGAATCGCAATATAACAATAGCACGTTAATAACAAAGGACAGACTATTGGGCAGTTTGTAGGGCAAGAAGAATTTTGTGGAACTTTCCACGTAGCGACAAGGTCTTTCTTTTTATAAATAACACACAGATATATATGTATACATTGAGACGTTTCGCGATTTTTGGGGAGTAGGAATCTCGAGAGTTTTTAAGGGGTTAGTGGACTGGCCAGGCGTCTTGACAGGAATCAACACTTGATTTTAAATTTAAATAATCATAATATATTGTCCTATAAATTACACGTTTTAAAGGCACTTAATTTGCTATTTCATTTTCACACACTCTTACAATTATGTACAGTTTTTCTTATTGTATCGCAGGGACAACAATTTTATTTCTTCATTTTTTCCTGTATACTAGTTTCTACGAGTGGGAAAGAGATAGCTGGAACGACAATAGATTGCACAATGCGTCCGGTTACTGTATGCCAGCTGATGATAAGGATGATAATGATTCAGAACTCTCAGATGATCACCATGATCCCCGTTTGCTGAACCCACTACCTTTAGGACGGTTTTGACGCAGACAGCTACTAATCACAATGACGTTGGGAGCTGAGTCTCTTTAGGTGGGTTTTTGGTGTTTTCGCTCGATTTCTCAGAGCGCCGGCACAATGACTTTGCTGCAGTAGATCTACAAGGAAAGCAGGTTCCTCGATACAGAGACGAGACACAATACTCCCTGAGACCAAGAATTGCCGAGGATGGGCTCCTACAGTTTGCAGTACAATATTGTTCACTGGTTTGCTCTGGAATGCTGGATAGATTCCCTAGTTGATTTTTAGAAATTATACTTCCCAAAACTTTACTGCTTCTTCTCGTCTCTTGGTGTACACGAATCTTAACGCTGAACGAATCGAATCGAAATGAAGGAACCGGAATGAATTCCTATAGAGGAAGCTGCTGCTTATATCCTCGAGAGGAATACGTTTTTTTTAATGGGGATAACGACTTTTAGTATCCCGAGGTGTTAACGTCAATTTTTAATTTGATATTTGATTTATTATTTGATTCGACAATTTAATTTGAATAATCGAATCAGCGGTTTCTTCAAGTACCGGCTTACTGATTGTTCTATTGTATTGCGCGCGCCGGCTGATAGCGTTTGGGCACTTGTTTGTTTTGATGCCAGTCGCACGACTGGTCTTTGGATTCTTGGGATATCAAAGGTAATAATCTCTAATATTATTTTCTCATGATTATCGCTGTTACTAATTTCAAAGGAATTATGTAATATCAGAGATTCAAAGGTTCTATTTTCCCTTTCCTTTGTCGGCGTCGCTGTGAGAGGTCGATAGGAGTTTTGACGAATTTTAGAATTTTAGGCATTCTCTTAGATACAATTATGCACATCCACAGTGCGCTATGCGCTCTTACGTAGGGCGCTTGACGAATGGGTACTTATGAAGGAAAAAGGATAGAGGATGAGGAGGTATAAGAGCGGAACGTTAAAAATATATAGTTACGTATTAACATTTATTCAGAACATATTTCAGTCCCACTAGATCCTGTTTCATCGTAAAATTGCAAATATTCTTCTGCGTCATATACGAACATCAAAACGAAGTGTGTGATGGCCGTTTTAGCACAGCATCTTAGCATCCCTTTTGCAAGGAGTTTAACAAGGACAGGGACGCGACCATGGCCCGGGCTATTCGCATGAAAACAAACGCGAGTCGCAGATTGTTGCATGACGTAATTGATGGATTTGTAATACAGAGAGTTGCGGGATAGTGGGTCAGAGGAGAGAGTGAATGAAAAAGAGAGAATTCACGACAGAGAGAGAGAGAGAGAGAGAGAGAGAGAGAGAGAGAGAGAGCCTCAGCCACTCTCGAGAGTCTCAGAAAACAGTGCGAGAAGGAAGATGCCAGGAGTACTTTTGATAGGATGCGCAAACACCTGTTGCCAAAGTCGTTGAAAATTCTCAAAGAACTTACAAGCCCCGAATAGACGTAGTACCATTAAGGTGGTATCACAACGTAACCCAGCGGAAGTCGACGATTAAATTTCATCTGCATTGCACAGCTGCCGTTATAGATATATCAATATCATTGTCGCGACGCTAACGTACTTTTGGACGTCAGTTTGAGAATGATCGTCCCAACGGCGCCGTAAATAATCTAATCTCCATTATCTGTCGTTCGTTATTCATTCGCGAGGTACGATCGCCGCCTTGATCTTGAGTTCACGTCGCTGATTCGAGGTGACTGGAACTTCGGTGGAAATTCGATAATTTTCCTTTCTCTTTTTAAGGCTATCCGTAATATACAACATAATAGATTCTAACATATATGTATATATACCCCTTATGCGAGTATCGGTTACGTAAACAATAAACGATAATCAGATTCGATAAGTGATAATGAAAATTATATTTGAAAAACAAGCGAGGAACATGGAGAACGGAAGGTATCCTTAGAAGCCCAAAGCTTGGCCGACTGACGTATCCAATGACGTTCTACTGTGGTGAACGAAGACCGGTTCCATAAGGTGTCGCTCGATGTAAACGGCTCTTACGTACTTGCTTGGTTTGCTACACGATACCTTGGTACGTTTTCTTATATATATATCCGTTTGGATTGGTGTGGCTGTTAAATAAGAGACAGGATTTAATTGCCCGAAGAGATGAAAAATGCTGAATAGGATGAAGGTGGTGGTAGGTCGATGATGAAAGAATCAATATCGGTTGAGAGTCCTATATGAATGACCTAGGACAACTGTACCTATTATCGAATGTATGTAAATGCGACATGTCTAGCGGATAATATCCAATTGTATGCAAATCCAAAGAAGCCGGACGTCGTCTGGCTTGTTTCTTTTCTAGCGATATTTATACTTATACCGAGTGATCATTCCGACGCTCTCGTATTGATATAAGCAGGTTAATTTTACCTGGACGTACCGTAACGCACAACTATATAGGTATATTAGAATTGCATTATATATCCGGAATGGGAATTAGAGGATCACAAGCTTCCTGTGGCTTTGACGTTTGTTTGTAAAGTGACAGTGGAGAATCCTTGGACGTAACCAGACACGAGAATCCGGCTGGTTGACAGTGACTGCGCGTTGTCAAACAAAAAGTCAGAAATATCGATAGTCATACAGAGATCCTGGTACCTAGTGGAATACGTCCTTAATCGCGCGAGCGAGCACAGTGTCGTAACTGATTTCTTTGTTGGTAGAAAATATCAAAGACAGTGGTGGGACAGTGTTGTCCTTATTGAGAAAGATAAATATGTATTGATACGACAAAAAAAATTTATTATTCACTTTAATCTATTCAGCGCACTTTATATACACGGTCACGGTGATACGTTGGTGCATTATTTTTTGCGTAGTAAGATCTCTATGAAGCTAAGAATAGCATTAACGGTGAAAGTAAGAATTATGTGAAACCGTAACTTAGGCTTTGGCCTAGATCTCCCAGTGTCTTTGGGATTCTCTTTTTTTTTTCTTTTTTTTTCGAAGGCAAAGAGCGACTTCCAATAAAGTACTGGGGGAGGGTTTTCCGAGATAGCGGGGCTTCCAATAAAGTCTTTGCATCCTATCTACCCTCGTGTCCTTGGTGTAATTCCCGCAGGACTCCAGGACCGACGCCCTATTTGGATGCAATTCCCTTACTCCCTTATTCTCTTCGGACAGATACGTGAACCGAATCGATGATGTTTGGCACGTATCTACTGGCGAGTATGGGTATATATATGCGTATACATAGGTATATACCTATAGTGCTCGTAACGAATTCTCAAGAGGATTTCGTACAAGTTCTTGAAAAGCGTGCGAATTCCTAACGAATTTCGACTCCACTCAACTAGGGTAGGGTAGCTCGAACCGGTACGGATTCAGATGGAATTAAGAAAATTGAATCATTTAAGGATGTAATGGAGAACTGAATTTCACGAAATTTCGTATCTGATTCAAAATGATTAGTTCATTAGAATTTGCGGGTAAAGCACAATTCCTGGTAGGAACCACCTGTTGATACGTTGGATGCTGCGGTCGGAGTACGTTTTATCTAGAATCTATTAAGAATCTCTACGGAGAATATCTGAACGTGTGGTTTATTCAAAAAGGTCGAGGTCACGATATAAGGTCGATTCTAGTATATGCTGTGTGGTAAGTGGTAGGAAGCAGGAAGCATTTTTCTCCATTATAACCCGCGAAGTTACAGTCATGTAAATTAGTCATTGTCGTGAGACTATTTATGTTTAAACTTACACTCCTATCCGAGTATCTACTGGGTAATATCGACCTGACCTTTCAACCTAGCACGCGTGAGACCCACTAACTTTGTCTGCAACTCGAAGAAGGTTACTGGAAAAGACCTACCTGTAACCTATGACCCACAGGGTACGGTGCATTTCAGTCATGAGACAATCCGGCCATAAATATTCCTCCAGAGTACAATTCATCTTGGTTGGAATTGATGTTTATCAAGTAGAAAAAGAAAAAGCGAAGGGAAAAAATGAATTCACTCAAATTGTCATTCATTGTAGGAGGATGGAATCATCACTGGGATTTTAATGCTGCTCAGCTCATTTTCGTGCACGCATATATGTACATATATGCATATATACATAAGAGGTATATCCAAGGGCAGCCGTTGGCAGAATTGATCCTGCGCGTGAAAACGAGCGTCCCGACGTCGGACGTCGTTCTCCTTGTTGTCACGCAGGGACAAAATGTGCGTCATCACTTTGTTCGCGAATCCTTTGGGTATTATTAAGATATCCGGAAACACTTGTTCATGCATAAAGAAAGTCTCAGTCCGGCCGGAAGTTCATGGCGGAAGCGAAGGCAAACGTGTCTTCCTTGTACAGTCTGCAATCGGCTATCGGCGCTTGGACTTGACAGCTAGCAGGATCAGTAGGGTCAAGAGAATTTTGGCAAAAGTCGAGTCTTGTAGATTTTCAAAGAAATATTAAAAATTCCAAGTGTTTTTCGTAACTGCGTAAGGTTTATCGTCTGTAAATATTGGCTTAGATTATTAGACTCTGTTTCGAGCATAGAAACGCAGCAGTGTAGATACACGTATGTACACAGGTAGTTAGCCTTTCTACGGAGTAGGTTTGTAACTTTCGTATTGCGTCGTAGAATAATATCGATGCGCATGAGCGCACGTGTGGGTAAGTTTTAAAGTCACGTCTCATAGCCGTCAGTGTCAGCTCGCGAGGTAAATAAATAAATGAACAATAAATAACGAAATAAATAAATATAGGTCCCGCATGGCTAAATCGCGTATTTCGCTCGGTTGCATCAGACAGACAAAACACGAGCGATAAACGATGCGTAGTGACGCTGCTACTTTACGTTCGGTCATACAAATACGCGAAGCGCCTTTGCCCTCTCATTCGGTTATTCTCGTGTTCATTTACGTTCGGGCGATTCTAACGGAAGGTCCGTTATCGGCAAGTTCGTTTTACCATATTGCTCTTTCCCGGAAAGTCAGGAGGAAAGTAATAGAAAGAAAAAGGACAAAATGAGCGTATCACGCTGCTCCGAAAAGAGAGAGAAGATTTAAGGCCGGCAGACAGGCAGGCAGCCAAGAAGGAGAGCAGGAAACCGAAAAAGACGTCCGTGTGGCTATCGGATCCCTAAGAGGAAAAGACGTTAGAAATTTCAAGGAATTCCCAATGAACTTTGTGGTTTTTCGCTGCTCCTAATTAGGGGATTCCCCTCTTCCTCCTGATTTCACCACCGTCCACATCCTTCTGTATCGTCGATAAGAAAAAAAGGCCTTTTTCCACCCAGCGACCCGTTTCAGTTGCACGCGATAAGTCGTGGGTTATCAGTTGGCGCACACTGACCGCTACTATCATACGTAGTAGCTAATTTCTTAATGGAATCCGTAGACTTCCGGTTGCCGCGACGCTCGGCGTCCTTACGTGCCATCGATCAAGGCACATACGAATCTCCGTTACGTTCTCGTGTGAATCAGCCACTTCCGGTTTCCGGTAAAATGGGTCGTAATGGCCGAGAATTGGCGGTAACCTGCTCGCGGTAACGGCAGATATGTTTTCGCGAAATTGCCTCATTCTTTTGGGCTCGTTTTCACTGGCCTCTTGAGGTTCCAAGCGCTTCAAATAATCTTCGTTGGACTTCATGCATATGGATTCGGATGCAAATTGGTTCGCGGTCGTTCCTTTCGAGCGCGTCTTTACGTTCCGGGAAGCGATTGTCGTGTCGCAGCGAAGGAAAAGGAACGGGGGGTCGAGGGGGGAGGAATGAAAGGGGGGTCGAGTGCCCGGCGGAAAAGTTAAAAGCAAAAACCGGAACAGCTCGTCGCACAGGGTATAAAGTGGGCAGAGTGAGAAATGGAAAATCTACGAGCGAATTATGTCGCGGACGCTGTGTTTTTCTGGCATTCGCATAGCGCGATCGAAATTGATGTCAAGGCGAGAGACGTTCTATGCGCGTACTATATATACCGTGTATGGACATGCGTGCCCGTCGTGGCTAGGTCAATAGCAATTTTAGAATCGCAAACTCACGTCTCTAATTAATTATCAGTGTTTCCGTCTCGCGCGCAACATGCGCACCTGGACTTTAAACTGTTTACAGTCGCACGAGCGCCGCGTGCTTGAGGTCAATACGTAACAACAACGACAAGTTGATTGTTAAGAAACTGGCAAGTCGCGCACTGTCTGCCGAACGACGTCTTTCAATGACGGAGTTACGACGCCGCGAGGCGCCAGGGTCAGGACTGCGGTTAGTTTTACAGGATTATGCAAAAAAAAAAGAAAGGCAAAGTAGGAATAAAATTACCGGCCTTTTTTTCCCTTCTTGCAGCCGACAAACAAACTTAAATTCTCGTTTACCAATTTTATTTATCATTTACCTGCTCCTTCATTCTCCTCCTACTCCACCTCGTCCTCATTCGCCATCGTGCCTGCTAATTCCCTCGGACTGTACCGACCAGGAATTTTAAATGGTTTAAGATCCTTCCGCTGGACTTTTGTTTCTTTGTCGTCGAAGCCAGGACAATGGAAAAAGGAGCTCAGAGTCCCAGGAGGATTATTCTTTTTAGTGTGTCCTTGCACGTATAGTGGAGAGGCCACTGTTACTCGAGGTCCTTGTTGACACAAAGACGGCTTTTCTAAGAAAGCGCAGGATCGTAGAGAAGGAGAGATCGCTTGGTCTCCTAGAAGCGCCATCCGCAAGGATCTCCGAGAAGCTGTAAATTATCCTCGAAGTCTCGAAATGACTAGTCCTTGTTGTCTTAGGGGGGGTTTCATCTTTGTGTGGTGTAGCACGATCGAAAGTGGCCTTTAAGGCGAGAGAAAGGGAGAAAGGATATAGAGGAGGGATCGCTCATTAGAGACTAGCAGGGCAAAAATAGGGTTTCACCCAGGGAACCTGGAAGCGAAGGACGAGAGGGACCAAAGGATCCTCAAGAGTTCGGGATTATTTTCTTGGAAGGATTTTTCGCCATTGTTGTCTCGCTACTCCCTCTTCTTCTTCTTATACTGGCTTACTCATACACTCTCTCTCTCTCTCTTTCTCTCTTTCTCTCTTTCTCTCTTCCTCATTCTACTGGCTTGTTCAAATCACTTATCATTTATTGCTCTTCGCTCTCTGGGCTCATCGCCTATACCCTACTCGTTTCTCGCTTTACTATTTTATTTTTCTACCAGTCCGACTTTTACAAGCATTTTCGGCGCCTTTGCGTCCTTCTTGGAAAATCTAGAGATTGGCCAACGTGTTTGCTCTCTGTTTTGCTCTTTGGTTCAAGAAACATAAGATATGCGGAGACGTCTTGTCATTCTCGTGCTCATTTCATGCATTCCTGTTGTTGTTGTTGTTGTTGTTATTGTTGACTCGGCAGATAAAGATATAAAGTTAATGCACTTTACTCAGAGACATTTCTAATCTGTATATTTCCAGGCAAACTCTCTCTTTGTATACTTTATTTACAAAAACAATCATAGCTCTATTAACATACATGTATACCGGTACATATAGTATATGCCAATGACGCTATTGTCATTAGTCGTTAGTCATCAGCATTGTCATTAAACTTTATAGATAACTTCTTAGACCAATTCAAAATTAGTTTTCAATCGTGACTATCGTTCACTGACTCTTGCTATTCTCTGGCATTGTGCTCCTGGACTTCATGCCTATCATGCTCTATCGAATGCTAGGCGGTTGGTTCACCCACGTTCCTCGATAATTCCAGAGACAATGCCACGGCAGTGTCCTACAGGAGAAAGCGAACTCGAGCTGGCAAATAGAAGGAGAAGTATTTACTTCTGTCAGTAAGTTATTCACTGGCCCATTCGTTTTCCCATCTACGCAATCGGTTATTCATGCGCTCGTATACACGTTTCTTATTGAGAGTTTCGTATCGATTATCAGTGCAATAGCATAGTACATGGAAAAATATAGCTATTACTCATCATTTTGTTTTAATGAATATTTCGAAATTCCCACACTGGGATAACTCGAGGACATTTGTTTATTCAATTTTTCAGCCATCTTTTATTGGCTCAGACAATTTAACAGCGAGTAGAAAAATGTGGGCTTTGTCCTCTCGTTTATCTCATAAGTGTATATATATATATTTCTGGATTTATTTATGACCGTCCATCCAAATCTATTTATTTCATTGGATGAATCATTGTTAGGTAACGATGAGCCATGGCAAGGCAGACAAGCGGGTGGTCCGTTAGTCACTTAGTCAGTCAGTCGGTGAGTCGATAAATTTCTCCATTGCTGTTTCATGATTATGCGTATTAATGTGCCATAGTGCGTAGTAACGCGTCTATGGGTAGTAGAGTGCTACATTGGGCACGCATCAAAGGCATTTGAGGAAAGAAAACGGTAAATGAAAACTTGTCGCATGAAACGCTCATAGTCTGAACGGCCGGGAATGTGTAAACAAGCCTCGCAGTCATAATGCGCATTCTTTCGGTATAAAGGATTGTATACACCAGCGCAGTACCTGGGTCGCTGTCATGGATTTAAGCGGCCGTAGAACCGTTGATGCACGTACTTCAATGGCATCCTATTAAATCGTACGGTGCTTCCATTCGTTTTCGCTTCCTTTATGATATTTTAGACATTCGACAGGTACCCATAATAAACATTTACGACATACTCTTTAGACAAAGGTGGCAGCACAGGTGGCTGTTACTCACCTCGGAAGCTTCGGTAACTATGTTTATGGCTCACCTCAAATAGTTATTTACGCACTGTCTAGAGAAACGATGGTTTTAAGAATTTCCTTTTAATGTTTTGGTAACTGCCGAGTAGCACCGATTTATTAATTGTAATGACAATGAATAACGAGTGGATTGGATATTAATAAGCACATGGTCAATTGTGAGTTATCCTTTAAGTATGCATTGCTCACCCCTTATGTTAACAAAGTCTTTGATACACGCTCTCTCTCTCTCTCTCTCTCTCTCTCTCTCTCAGAGAAAGAAAGAGAGGGAGAAGCTAAGGTAGCCTCATCCCCTTAGTCCTTGCCAGTCGATAATAATTAGTGAGAGGTAGGTAATTGAGCGTGGCGTTCGGTGCCTGGAGAGTGTATGTGCATGTGCGTATAAGAAAGAGTGAGACAGAATGAGTCGTTCTTCACAAGATTACGTGTCGCGCATTGAGAACGAGTCTAGCTCATTTTTCAAAAGACTCTCCTGGAAGAAACAATATTTCCCGAAGACCGAGCGATGGGAGTAGGTGCGGAGGAAGAGGTAAAGGGAATGTAGGGCGGGAAGTAGGGTGGCTAGTATGCTAGGCTGGTGGCATAAACCGACCATAAATTTTCAGTGAGCATTTATATCCCGCGCCGTACGTACGGTAAACGCTGTAAACGAGGTGCACGGTTCTTGGACGGGAACAGTGCCACGGAGTTGTAAGGGAGTAGCTGGGTTACGTTGGATAAGGGAGAGTCGGGAAAAGGTGGGAAATAAAAAAGGAAAGAGGAAAAAAGGGGGGGAACCAAAGGTATGGGTAACTCGTAGTAATTCGAAGCGGAGCGTGAGAGTCCGTGACCGTGCTAGCAATTATCGAAAATTAAGCGTTGGACGTTTCCTTGACAAATGTACGTTTTTCCAGCATCGCTTGCACAAGCTGAACATACGAATACACAGATAGTGGATAGATAAATAGAACAAGTTCCATGAGGAATTTAAATTCATTCTCATGAATCTCTTTAGTCAATGAACCTTTCAATTGGTTAGAATTTCAAGAAGAAAGTCCGAGTCTGTATTATCTGTAGTGTTTATATGAATAGCGGATTCTCTTTAACAGTTCTCTTAACTGTGAGAACTATACTGTTTGACATATCTGGGTGTATCCAGCATCAAAAAAAAAATGGTCCAGGCCCTTCCGGGAATGTTTAGACGGACCCACCTCTCGAGACTCTTTTCACTGTGAATAGCGCAGAGCGAAGGGTGCCAGTGGGTTTCAGTCGGTACGAATGGACCCTGTGTGTCTGAGGGACGCATTCCATCGACGCTTGGCGTCGAGTCGTTTCTTATCCGTCGGCTAGCCTAGACCAAACAAAGCCCTGGAATTTCTGAGCGCCCACCCATTAACGGGGTCTCCCTCTGAACTCAAGCAGACTCTCTTACAGTATGTCTTTCCGTCTCTGTCTCCTCCGCGGGATACTGAAGGAGAGTAGCAGAACCCACGAAGATAAACGGACTAGGAGAAAGAAAGAGAGAAGTTCGCAAACCCTAAAGAAATTTCTCGAGAGGACCACCACCACCTGTATGAGCCTCAAGTTTTCCTGTTTCACAGACAGTTTCGTCCCGGAAAACAAGTCGCTAACGATCTTCCCTCTCTTTGTAAGTCATGGAACCATTGGAGGTTTCGGACCCTAAGAAACCTTCGGCAAGGGTCCAGGATCTGAAACCTCGTAGCCTTATACGATCCATCTACCTACTTAGCATCCATCCAATACCTCTTGGTGCGCTAGATGATTTAGGATTTCGAACTGTTCCTGTATACCTGCTTGGCTTCTATGCTAACTTACTTGTTTACCTATCAGCTTGTCCATTCATGGAAAAGGTACTGTCCTAACTATGACCGATCGGTTTTCGCCTTTTATCTCGTTGCTCTTTCAGAACACTCGGATGCGATTGAGGAAAAACTCGAAAAGACCCGAAAAATATCAGGGCCTGAAAAAAAAGAGATATCCCACGGTTCCGGGAACTCTATACGTGACCCGCATTGGTTCTCCAGACACTTTTTCCAATCGTGAACGGTACCTTACACTGTGCCTACGTGCACGCAGGAACGTAACAGCCAAAAGTTTTCTCTTTCACTATTGGTTCACACGAACGCTTCCTCTTTTTCTTTTGCAAGAAATTCTTTAACGGCTTAAGGCCGATTCACGTATATCATTGCGATTTGAGTATCGTAAACCTTTTCTTTTTTCATAGATCCAACTACAACCGTCCTATTGCAGTTTCCGTACCGGTGTCTTATCGTTCGTATCGGTATCTAAAGCCGGAAGTTCCTCTACGACATTTTCACTGAACAGACGGTACTGAACGATGACGACGAGCTCTTCGATATGGAAATCATCCTGCTCGCATGACGTCCTGTGACGTAGCAGACGGTGTTGGTACTGAATGGTACTGAAATGTGTGAACAATTCACACTGTTGCAGACGGTTAGGGAACGGACCGTTGTGCTGACGATAAGAGTTTTATCAGCTGCGTCTAACCAGCATACTTGCTCTTTTATGATTTAATGCAAAATGCAATTCTAGGAAAGTATCCTTGAACCGAATCGCTCATCTTGACTCTCCACGTGGACCTTCCGTAAACGGATGCGCCGACGTGGACGTGCCGGCGTCGTATTACGCGTTGCAATGTTATCTGACGCCTAAAAATTCCTAAGCATACATAACCACGTATCCTCCTACCTATCCCTTCGTAAGCTGAACAACCCAAAGATACCGAGGATTTATCTAGAAAGAATCTCTCTCTCTCTCTCCGTTGCGTGCATATGTAATGTCAACGCCCAGCGAACTCAGCTTTCTCGTAATCTCGTCTAGACGATTAAAGATAGTTTCTATATCGCGAATCGTTGGTGACTTACTTATCTCACGTCTGTCCATGTTTATATGCATTTCATATATTCTTATATCTGCTCCCAGTTGCTGCAAGTTTGGTGGAGGGAAGCAAAAAAAAATAGTAATACCAACATCAAAAAATCGCATGGGACTATTCTCGGTGGGACTAACGAGGGAATTGCGTGAGCGAAATCGCACTCGTCGCTTCGTCACGACATAGAAGTGAAAGATCGAGTCGCGGTTCGTTGAGACACGCCCTTTTGTGGTTTCTAATTGTCGCTCGCTTAACACCAACTTTCCTCAAAGTAGCGGCGCCTCGCGGTTCCATTGTACGGGCAGCTTCTCTTTTAAAGGGATTTTCATTTTTTCTTTTCTTTTCTTTTCCTTATACCTTTTCACTCCCTCTTTGTAGTTTCCTTTTCGAGCGGTTAGTCCTTTCCTGGAACCGACACTATACAGTCTGTGGTTCGTACCATCCGACAGCGTCCATAAGAATAACGGTTTGCATTCTGTCAATTCTATACGTTTGCTTCAACCGAATATCACGTGAACTAGTAGGTTCGACTTACGAACTTAAGACTTTGAAGTTTCCCTACACATAATCAGAAAGATCGATGCTAATTGATGTTTGCCTTACACGGGCTAATTATACTTTCTTTATTTATTTATTTATTTTTAGTCGAGTTATTATTTCACGGACTAATGGACGGATGACCTTAGGAAGGCTGGAGGAACGGGGCAAGCTGGC
>NW_014332923.1:1084199-1096857 GCF_000341935.2 Cephus cinctus | reverse complement strand
AGGGGAGGAGGAGAAAGAGGAGCACGAAGCAAAAGTAAAAGGAACATGGGAACAAGAAATAGAAGCAAGCGGGGACGAGGCCCCTCGGTATTTTTCGGGCCCGTGCATAGGCGGCCCCTTTGTGTCTGGCTCCCTACCTAACTGCCCCTAAAAATTCCAGTATCGCGTTCTAGCCAGATACCAATCTTACCCATACAGAAAGATAGAGGAAGAGAGGTGGGAGAGGACGGGAGAGGGCGTGTGGATTGAATTGGATCAGGATCGGCTCGGATCGAAGCCAAAAATGGGAAGATCGGAATGGGATCTGAACCCGCCAATAATCGGACTATCCTTTCTTCGAAAGGGATCAAAATGGGCGTATACGACGTATTTGAGCTTTGGTCGTAGTCTAAGGTTGCATATGTATGTTTATGAGTGTACGGCTGGCAATGGGATTGAGGCCAAGAACAGCTTCTATGACATCAATTATTTCTTCTATCCGTCTATGCGTTAATATATTTATATGGCGCACATCACTCTACGAATTCACAATATTTATACGAATAGAGAAGCGACATTTTTCAATTGCTGTTTCCAGCGGATATTTTCTATCTCCTAATGAAGTTCAACGTAACGCCATATGTCTGTCTTCGCGGAACTTATTTTTGATAAATTCTCATGGGTCTGAGATAGGAGTCCTATGAAGCGTAGAGATATTTCTTTTTTTTTTTCCTTATGGCGACGATCGTCATCATAGAGTTACGAGGGCGTGTCTTCAAAGAGCCCTACGCTCTTGTTATATTAGCGGCATTAGGGTTCACTTTCAAAGAAATATCGCTAGACGGCGAATTAAATGACGGAGTTGCAGCGCGCTGTGACGTCGAGCAAAGAAGTAAACAACTGCTGCAAATGGCAGCCTTCGAATTACGGAAGAATGACTCGCCCGTTATGCAAGGCTCAGCAATGGCAGGTTTGTAAAAACAAATGGTAATTGCAGCTAGGCTGGCGCCTCCTAATTGCAGTGTGTCCGCTGGTCGATAATGATTGTTTGTCAATATTATGTACAGACTGTACGAGGATTCCGAAGAATTCCACTGGAATCCTTGGGAAGCTTGGAACTTCCTGCAGAACTCTTTGAGCCTCTTAGGGAATCTATTGCGTATACGGATTAGCTGGAACTACGAGGAACAATTGGAGTGCAGTGTAAACGCACCCTGCATATCTTGAGGGTAATGAAGTCTTATCCAGGACCCACGTGTCTGCTTCGTAAGCACGTGTGTCGAGTCCGTGGAGGCTTCATTTTCTTTGACGGGGTGCCTTTATCACTTTAGGGAAAAAAAACGGAAGGAGGGAGAAGATAACAAAACGACGCCTAGGTGACGTCGGGAGTTCGAGAAGTTATCGGTAGGCTGATGCAGCTGCAGCTGCTCATTGGAATCCTCAAGTGCACCTGCATCGTCCTAATGCACCAACCATATACAGACTCTTTGGATTTATTTCGAGGATTTCGGAGATATCATTTTACTCTTCAAGAGATGCAACTATTTTGTATGTTAACTTTATCAACTCTCTCTCTCTCTCTCTCTCTCTCTCTCTCTCTCTCTCTCTTTAGTAAATCGTTCCAATCATTTTTAATGCACTAATAACAAGTTCGAGATGGACAGATTTCTCGGAAAAGCGGCTCAATCGAGAGAACAAGAAAATGGAAGATAAGGGTAATGCGCGCCAAAGAGATTTAGATAGAGAGAAAGAGGAGTGGTTCCAGAGGGTGCAGCTGCGAAAAATCTCTGGGTGCACCTGCTCCCATCGTGGGAAGAAAAGGTCTTGCGCCGCGAATCCGAGTCCTCGCTCAAACGAATCGACACTCTCTCGACAGATGAAAAGAGAGAGAGAGAGAGAGAGAGAGAGAGAGAGAGAGAGAGAGAGAAACATTCTTTATTATACTAGAGCGAGCCCTGTAAGTATAAATTGGGCAAATGCGGTGTACAGTAATTACTGAGAAATTAAAACTATGCCAAATACTACATCTATAACTAAGCTTACACTAACTAACACTAACTTACTTCTTACTAAGCATATTATGGAGTAGATATGAGGTACCCATGTAGCGCAGTTTTAAAGTTCTCCAGTGATCGTTTTTGACGAAGTGCCACGGGAAGTGAGTTCCAAAACCTAACCCCGGACACTTCAACCGAAAGTTGCCACGTGGAAGTCCGATACTTAGGGACGCAGAAGTCCAGAGCATGCGAGCGGGTGGGGTACGGGCAGTCAGGCCTATTTGATTTTATTGTTAACTTCCCCGCAAGAAAGGCGGGTGGATTTCGGTGAGCCACTTGCCAAATTAACACACCGAGAAAGTAGAGTCGACGTTGCCGAATCGTCAGCCACCTTAGTGCGCGCGCGCGCGCGCGAGCGAGAGAGAGAGAGAGAGACTCTCTACTCTCTTCAACAACCGTCTACACAAGTTTACTACTCTCTAGTATCTCCTATCTAGATGCAGGTAGTCTACGGGACAGCTGCAAGATTCTGTATGAGGATGATCCTTAGGTTCCATCCGTTTCTAACCAAATGGAAAGCCTCGATGCATTCCATAACCTATAGACATACTGTATTCCAGGTGAGTTAACGCTGAAGCAATATAATTAAAGAGCAGACACCGAGTGCAGCTGGCAAAGCAGCGCTTTAAAAGTTCCCCGTGACTTGGGGCCGCTTACACGCTGCACTTTTTCTGCGGTTCAAGGAGGCGAAAGGGTTCTGCAGGTTCCAGTACGTCGTCGCACGTTCAGTGTACCACCTGTCCGATGTGTGATCAATTATTTCTACGAACTCTCACTCCCTCGCTCCAATCAGTCTCTATCCTACTTTCTAGATGCGCCAACGATAAGCAAGGACTCCTCGCGTCGCCGAGCATATCGTCTGATACGAGAATTACGAGGATAAGAAATATTCAACTCGTAATCGATCATTTCAGCCAGCCTCTTCCATACGTGGATGTTAATCCTATAGTATATATAGCTATGGGACAGTTAATTTTAGTTAATAAGTCACGCACTAGATAAGTCAGTCTGCCGGTCTAGCAGGCAACCAATAATAGGATTGCCTTCGAGTCTCTTTACCTATTTATACCTATAGACACGGAGAGTCTAACGCATGATGCAACGGGATCATTTTGTTAACGTATTAACAAATATATATATATATATATATATATATATATATATATATATAATGCTGCCGTTTTTGTCTAATTAACGCGAGCAAGTAACCAGCAGCTTATCACAGCTTCTAAAAGGATTTAAGGCAACACTTGTATTTCGTGAGTATATTACGCGTTGCTTATATTAAAACTTACGTCTTGCGTGTGTGCTACGCATGCATTCCCGATGCACTTCGATGCACAAAGGGCTCAGAAGCGTGGCGGCGGACAAACCACCTGTCGACAGCTGTTGCCTTCTAGCAGACAGTACTGTAACCCCCGATCCCCCTTCATCTCATCCGCATCCCTCGAACATTTTCCTTGGAGCCCTTAAGGAGCGAATGGCAGGCAACGAGATACCAGAGAGAAAGCTAAACAAGATTACAAAGAAAGCGGGAGAGAGCAACCACAGCCCCTCTTTATCCGAAATAGATACTCTGTATTTTTCTTACGTTTTTTTTTTTTTTTTTTATGAATTCGTATAACTTTTTCGAACGGACTGTACTGTACTTGGCTAGTTTTCGATTATTTTTCAAGGGCTTGAAAAAAAATGAAAATTTTTAAAACTTATACGACCGGCGACGTGACGCCTGGTTACGACGTCGGGGGTTAAGCTTGAACATCTTCTCCGACGCGCTCGAAATGAATAGTCTCAGTCACGCGACCAATTTCTCTCTCTTTTTTTATTTCGTTCCTTTTTTAACCTCCTTTTTCATTCTCCGGCCTCTTCGCATCCCTGTCTCTCGCTTGTTCTCCGCGTCCTCGTGCGGGACGCGGCGGTTGCAAGATGTCGCCGTTTCCGGACAGCTGGCGGTGATCAAACTTTGTATTTATCTCGCGCTTCGCCAAGGCAAAGGGCTCCACTTCCAGTATCGTCTTGCACCTGCGATCGACACTTGCAATTAGAAAGCTTTCCGTCCTTACGTAAAATATGAAGATGGGACGGGCTCTATTTTTTGTTATTACCACCTTTGAGCGGTTAGGAAGATTTAAATCTTGTTATCCGTTTGTTACTTCTTGAACAGCTTATACAAGGTCTTATTTTGCAGTAAAAATTCGTTACTCCGCAGCAAGTTATCCGAGACGCAAAATCCTTCACGGTTCTTCGAGTCTTTCTCACTTTTGTATACTATGTACATTCACATATACTATATATATATATATATCTCTCTCTTTGTCTGCTACACTTTCACTTTCTCCATTTTAGCCCGAAGAACGACGCAGTCTCTGCCGAGTCTAGCCAGTTCATCTAAGAAACTTTCACCGGCCGGAAATCCTCTTTTATATCTTTCATTCCTCCACTGTATATCGATACTCTCTCGCGTGATTGAGATACACCATCACACTGGTATGTATTGCACGTAATTCGAATATACATACAATGTACATATATTTATCGGATACAGGAGAAATCTGTGCGGCGTGGTACACGTGCTACGCGCCACAAGGAGTGACAGGCAGGTGTTATCAGAAGTAGGATTCACTTATTTTCCCAATTCCCGTCCCTCCTGCTCGCAGAGAGTTCAGCTCAAGATGTATCCCTAGGCCAAACAGGAGTTACCGAACCGTTCGAATGCAGCTGGGACAATGCACGTAGCTCGATTTTGGGAAATCTGAAATAATAAGAGGTACGCGACGGTCCAGCTGGAGAATCGGGAGGCTGATCCAAGGAGAGCGAAGAAAGGAAAGGAAGGCATTGTCCTCGCTCCTGGAAGGACTCGTAACTTATGAGAGGGTCACAAGGAATAAGTGAGAGGCCAATAGAGAGAAGACGTAAGAGAGAGAGAGAGCCTCTCATTCTTTGAACTCACCAGGGTGCGAGAGCACGCGACTACCAGACGGCAGGTGTTCGAGATTGTTGCACCCGGCAGATGTTGTCCCTTATGCTCCTAGAGTTTTTCTTTTTTTCTATCTATCTATCTCTCTCTCTCTCACTCCTTTCTTCTTTTTGCTCTCCTCGCGTCATTTCGAGTTCACCGTTCTCCGTCCGAGCATCGCTGTGCTAACGGCCTCGAGTTAAAAAGAAGTGAACAATTTTAAGGAACCTTGCGAAATCTCTTTGGTCTCATCTTGTATCCTTGTACACACGTAGCGCGCGTTCTTTAACTATTTAATTTTCATGTATTCATACGTCCTCCTCTCAGTGAACCCTGAGGTTGGCATAGACGCGCATATACATACATACATATATATCCTTGAACGTAGTCTGGTAGCACAAGGAAGTCCGCCTCGACTCTAAAGGGTACATAATACACGACGCGACGCGAAACGGCCGTCTCTTTCGACGTCGGGTTCACGTATTTTTAGTGGGATTATTCAGGCCAGGTGGCACCGATTTAGCTTACGCCGGAGTATTATTGGTGGCTGCGGACAACAACGACGATGAGAGATGTCTCTCTGCCCTCTTCCATCATCCCCCCTCCCTTCCTCCGTTCCACAGCCTCTTCTTCCTCTTCTTGTTTCTCCTTGTCACTCTACGTCGTACCTCTTTATCTTACTCATTCCCGCTTTCTTGCTACCTCGAATTACGAGACGTCTCAATCTGTGCCTCAGCGTTGCGCGAGTTCGCTCGGAAGATTTGTCAAATGTCTTTTCCTTGACGGCTGTGCAAGAGACGGATGCAGCGCGATAGCGAAAAAAAGGAAGACAGAGACAACGGGAAGACGGGTAGAAAAATGGAAAGGAATGAAAATGAGTCTTGTACAGAGGCGAGAGAAGATGCAATTTTCTACGGCCATGAATTAACTCGTAGTCGGTATACGTGTCACTCGTAAATGCACTTCTTTTCTTTAGAGCTTATCCGCGCGTAAATAGGAGAATGTGTGTCGCATCCTTGCGCCACCTAGGAGAACTAGTTCACTGGAACCTCCGTGCTACGATTCCACATGGTAAATATGGACATAAGACTTGCGCTGCAAGTCATACGGACCTAGAGATAGCTCAACTTTTTCGTACTGGAATTATCAATGTTTCTTTCCATTGTAGAATTCTGGGTAATTGGGCCATGCAAAACGTACCATTCATCGTATATCATTTTTGCCCTGAGCATTTGGTACGTATACTGCAGTGGTATATGGGTGCAGTTATTGTATTTGTTAACTGTACACGGAACCGCTCGAACTTGATATAAGAAAGTATCGAACTCTTAGAACTGTCTAGACTCTACGGTATATCCTGGGTCTAGATTCTATTCAGAACTCCAGGATGTTGGCGGAATGGAATATGGAAGCGATCCTACGGCTCCCCTATTTTAGTTCGACAAGCATTCTCGTTTGCTTTACGGTGCGACACCTACGCGACCGCTAAACAACTCTATAAATACAGTGTGACGCTTAGTAGAGCCTTCGGAAAGCTTAGTTTAGAAGACAAGGTACGTGAGTACCGAGATACAGATAACTTACGAAGAGCCATCGGGGTACGTCAACGATGCCGATTTCCGAAGATTGATTCGCGACTCTTCTCAGAATAATAATAACGTTTATCGCTTTACGATGGGTTAGGAGACGTTAATCGGTAAGAAAAATCGAAAAGTGATTGTTTAATCAGTTCTCGTAATACGCTGCTATCGGTTGGAGGCGCCAGGCGACTCATCCGGTCGAAGTATACTTTATTCTTCCATATAACCAGGGGGATCAGCATACTAGACGAATGCTACGATTTTATGTAAATACTTCACGTGGGGAGTATCCATATCTTGTAAATAGATAGATCGATCGGTTTGCTTTGATTTATAAATATTATATTTTTCATTCCATTTTCTGAGTCCGTCAATATACATAATTACGTATGTATACGATACGACATCAGAATGTTGATGAATATTGGTCTGTAGATATTATTGTTCATGCTTACTGATATATCTCTACCTACGTTCTTTCCTAGGGAATTAGTTAATGTCCCTAGGTGTGGTAACAGTTAGTTCGCACGAATAAACGAAAATAACGCCCAATGCCAGCGAAACGACTGTTGCTTGTCTGTGGTTCGGTTGTGCGATGTTAAGTCCCAGCCGGGTCCATTTATGGACGTAGTCGAGTCAGGCAGTCAGGAAGGGTACTAATACCGTTTACACGGCCAGTTGAGTCATACCCCCATCGTCACAGATAAAGCACTTTCTAAATGCATCGGTGCCGAGACCATAAATAGCCCACAATGGGTCTATCTATCCTACGGAAGGTATAAAGTCGCGCTCAGGACCCAAAGCGTCACGACGTCTCGAGCGTTTGCAAGAATCGACCCACTGACCCTCTTGAACAACAAGCACTCGTATACAAGTGAATTATGAATTGTTTTTTAAGGGAATCCAATTTTTTTATTACATCATGGATCTACTTAAAGAACCTGCCGATAGGTACTTCAATTTTTACGACAGTATCGTCAATCGTGTATCAGCAACCTATCAAACCCACGATATCGTTCCGTGCAATTGTTTGTCCTCTAGGGAATTTCTCTTCGGGGAATTGATTTACGCGCGTCACATTCGAATTACTATCTTCATTTCTTCGATGGATTCCAGTTAACGGCTGTTTTCGTGTTGGACCTATATAAACTGCCTAAGCTTGTTTACTTGACGGTGACGATGACTAGCTTGGGATTATCTTAGCTCCTGATTATGATAGTGACACCGATATACCAACCGCCCAGGTGCAGTCGAAACACACGGAGAGTCTCTGTTTGTCTCTGGAGCGTTGCTTAACATTACGGGACTAAGCTTAGGTCTGTCTATTGTGTCTATGAGATTCCTTTGCCTTGTGCGTAGACGCAGCAACTCGTTCTCGCCCGGTGGGTCCTTTCAAACATTGATGATAATACTTCTTGGTAAGGATATCTGTTACTGTGTGGATGTTAAGGAGGTTAAGAGCGGGTCGAATATCATTGTTATACTTTGCTGTAGGGATCCCATTCCTTTTGGATTGTTTAAAGACATTGAGACAGAGATTAGCAGTCGGTGAACGTTTACAGGAACAAAAAGAAATGAACGAGATGAAAGGAAAAGTAATGGAGCTATAAAGTTAAGGGGGTTGAGGATACGATTAGTTGAATTGGAAAAATTGAAGGTGGAAAGACATGATACTTGTATACCTAACTGGATGTCATCTAAACGGGTACACAAGTTAAATGGTCATAGGAAATTGTGTGGCTTCCAGGAGTCTATAGGAAATTAACCAATGATGTTTCATCGCAAAGCTGATCATTTTAGCATATCGGGAAGGCATTCTCCTGATCCGTTTTGTATTCTATAAGCACACGGAATGAATTCTTCTATTGGAAGGATAAGATGCGTAATTCCAAAAGTTCATGGTTCACGCCTTAAATATCAGGATGAACTCATGCTTTTTTGGCCTTGAGCCGTATTTTCATAAGTTTTTTTAAATTTTCTTTACTTCTTTCTCTTTTCCATTCCTTCATCCTTTCCTCGTGCCTAACCCGGGGATTCATTCTCAAGCTGCTTTCCAGTTTTCTGCATTACTCTTTTCTTTCCGTCTGGCCGTCGGATTTCTTTTCTTTCTTTTCTTTTCTTGTCCCGAGGCTTCCCCGTTGCCTGGCAAAATCCGAGCCTGGCGCTGCGAGCGGATCGGGGTCAGTGCAGCGAAATGTGAATTGTGCAAGAAGGAGAGGGAGAGAGAGAGATTGAGAGAGGGTGGTGGCAGGAGGAGGGAGGGAATGAGAGAAGGCTCGTAGGTAGAGGTGTGATAGAAGTGTGGGGCGACGTTTATTCCGATGCCCGATGAGTCACTCATTCATGCCTGGCAAAGCGACGCCGACGGCGGCCCCGGGCGTCACGGCGATTATGTAAGTCGAGACGAGAATACCAGCCTTAAATAACTAATAACACACTGGGGCCTGTTTACAAGCTGTCCTCTATAGGAAGTTTCGATCGGAATGCCTGCGTGTCTCTGTATTCGAAACTTCTCGAAAGGGTGATACTAAAGGTTAGAGTGCAATAGGGATGATGCAGAGGGTACTGATACGCCGGTACACCAGGACGTTCAAAACAATAAATGCTCCAATTCCCTACTGGTCGCGTTATCATTGTCCTTGCACTTTGAATAAGAGAGTACAGGAGATGACAAGGAAATACCAGGATACCCGAAAACCTGGAATACTTGTTTTCCCGTTAACGAATACCAGGACACTGGGGTTATCTCTGAATTATGACTTCACTAGGGAGAAATGCTAAGGTTTAAAGGGTTCACTCGTGCTTAGAGAGCCCTTGGGAAAGACGGCAGGAAATGCTAAATCATGGGAGTCATTCTTATCTGTTCCTTCTGGCCTGGTTTTAGTCACTCGTTCTTGCTCTCTCTCTCTCTCTCTCTCTCTCTCTCTCTCTCTCTCTCTCTCTCTCTTGTTATCTTTTAGTCTTTCTTTCTGTTTACTAGCCCTTGCTTTCTTACACTTCCTTACAGTACACATGCCATACAACATGTGTACCTTAATCTTATACTGCAGTATATGACCATGGTCACGGTTACCATCAAGATGGACCCACAGTCGGTATTTGTATACACGTATGCTCACACGAAACATACCGGAAACCAGAAATCTTCGTATTGAGAAATCTCAATGTCGAAAGTATTCGACTATTAAATTTTTATGGATCAATAAAAATTTTCTATACCGTCGATCCTTAACGAGTCCAGTCTCTTAATCAACCTTTGGAAATTGTGTAAAACATTTATAAAGATCGAAGCTATCGAGTTTGTTAAAAAAAAAAAAAAAAAACAATTAAAAAAATAGAGCACGAGAAAAAACGGAGACTTGACGTACATTTCGATCGAATGACATATATATGTATAGTAATATCAAACATAACTCCCCCCTTAGATATATTGTATTGTTTCACGATATTTTCACAGTCGAGCTATTTCGCGGAATCCATCCGTAAAATATTAATCTCGTTAGATTGATAATTAGCCGCGAATAATAACAAGGGTTCTTAATAATGTCCGCATAGCCGTATCGCATCCATCCGAGGATAATGCACCGCGTTGCATTCCCTGGGCTCTGATTATTAAAAATGTATAAGCTGGCACACTCGTGTAGATGATATCTGCGTGTTTACGAGTGCCTAGAGTAGGAGTGCAGCCCCGGATAAATAAAAGGAGCGTGGGCCCCGTCAGTGATGCGTGGGTCTTGGAAGAAAGTTGTCGAGCAGGATAGGCCTTAAAGGAGGCCCCACACCGTGACAGATGAGGCCAGATTCGTGGGTTTGTGCCTCGTAATGGGCAAGGTCATTGTAACAAGGCTGACGAATAATTATCTATTTTAATTGGGGAATTCGAGAGATGACGAATTTTTTTTCAATAAGTAGTACATACCCAGTGTTAAGTTTATATCGGATATGCGTGGGCGTTGTTTCATGTATGCATGTGTGTACGCAGTTACCACGACGCATGAGCGAGAGACCGGAAATCGGTACTCGTTTGCCTCACGACATGAGTGGAGGATCATTATGCTAAAAAATGTGGTGCACAGCCGGGCGTATAGCTACGCTACCAAGTCACGGTACATATAAGGCCGCGTACACACCTACACGGGCGACTTCCTCTCGCGATCGTGAATCCATGAATGGGTGTGGGTATCAATGGGTAACCCACGGACTGCCCACGTTTACAATAAGAAAACGGCGAGAGAGAGAGAGAGATCGCAGAAACTAGAGAAACGGAAGTGTCGATAAGGCTAGTCGCGATTTTCACTGCTGGAAACGGATTTGCAATTGTCGCTGCAAATTTTTGGAAAGCATTTACTTTGCTGTTTCCCTATTTGACTCTACCTTCTTAGCGAAACGTCTGTTTATATTCTTAAGATCTTATACGCATACACCAAAAAACGAAAACTGCATTAATTCCTAATACAAGCTAATAAAACTCAATTCCACGAAGGTTTCAGAAATTTACAATCGCTCGTCGCACGGGTTTGAAGTTTTTTCGGAGATCAGTAGGTTCCTTATAGTTTTATCCTTTCGCGCATGTGGATCCTTCAGTTTTTTTTGTCTCTTCACACAGAAAGTCTGTTCGGTCGGTGGTTTCTCAGTGAGGACCCGGTCAGCTTTATGGTGTTTGTGCGATGCCTCGGCACACCGGGCTATTTATCATGTCACGTCATTGTTATGGAATGACGATGCGTTATGGGATTCCAACGCAGCCCATCGCGGCCCCGAACCAGAAAGGAACGAGATAATGGAGAACGTCCCGGAGACCAATGAATGATGACACGCAGCAAACAACGCGATCTTATCGGCCATTATAACGTTATTACCGCAGCGCTGCTCCCATTTTGGATCTCGAAATCACCAAGTGCTCTTATTCCATCTCCCATTCGTGTCCCACTCCTCTTATACATATATATAAAGCGAAAGATGGGCAATGAATTTTTACAGAAATCCATAAAAAGTCCACTGGTTATTCTGGCCACGCTTAAACGTGCATTACGCACGGAAGAAAAATGCTTGAACATTTACGTTTAGATTCGAGAAATCGTTTAGAAATTGATTACAGCATAGATATCGGTATACGGTTGTAGGAATTGTTTATATACCAAAGGGACTTTCCCACATGCGATGTATAACGACGAAAACAACAGTCGGACGGAAATGGACGTTTCTACAGCGTAATAGGGAGTTTCCGTTTCCCAGGAAAGAGCGTAAGGTCGCTCGAGCGTATATACATATATATATATATACGTAGGTACCTATTGCAAAGTACCTGTAGCGATTACGTAAAGATCCGTTGTTTCTATATTTTTATAATTCGAATGCTTCCGGGAATTTTAATTAAGCGCTACGCCATTGTCCTGCTACTCGGTTCTTTAATGCGGTTATAGTTGTCACAATTTTCTTTGGTATTTTCACCATGTACACGGCGACACCTATATCGCAGTCGGTGGCGTGACATTATATAGAGAGGGTGTTACCGGTCTATTGAGCCGCTTAAAGTGACACACAAAGCCGGCGACGGCTCGTCCGTCACTACCGGTCAGTCATAATAAGGAAGTCCGAACAATGCAAGGATTTTTTTCTCGGCTGTACAGTGGTTGCCAACTGTCTGAAATAGCGCGAAGAGTCTTACGATTAAAAAGATAATAACAATAATAAAACAACAAAAAAACGGACGTAAATAACCCTCGCGTCATTAAGACGTCTCAATGAAAGCTAATTATGAATGCGTCTGGTTGGAGGCGTGAGAGATAAGTCTGTTCCTCGACGTTGTAAACGGGACTTAAGGTTGCAGCGTGTGGGGCATTCCATCGAATCCGAGACCGACCCCATGCAACCTCAGCCCCCTCTCCACCGAATCCCCTTCCTTGCTGGACCCCTTTTTTTTCCTCTCAGCCTCCCAATACCAAGAATGGTCTCGTTCACACCGAGCAATGTTTCAATTAGGAAAAGAAGTATATACGGAGAACGGTCGGGTCTGCAGCGAAGATACGAGAAACAAAGAGGCATCGGCTTCGTGTGAAGGCGGCTTAACGGTGCATCCCCCCCCC
>NW_014332923.1:1077708-1084064 GCF_000341935.2 Cephus cinctus | reverse complement strand
GCCCTCTTTTAGCATTCTCCGAGTTGGGGGATACAGCCTAAGAGATCAACCAAGAGAGACTTCATTCTAGGCTTATAGGGTCCAGTTTACTTAGCTTTGCTTTACTTAACGTTTGTTTACATGTCTGTTACGAAGGCATCGTGAGCGAGATGGAGATGGGCTGAGAAAAGAGAGAGAGAAAGAGAAAGACAAAGTGTGTAATAGGATCGGGAGCAGAAAGAAGGGAGACAGGTATTGCGATAAGAACTGCTCGATGCAGGAGATGAACGAGGATGAAGAGATGGCAGAGTGAAAATGAGAAAAGATCCATGTGTTAGTATGGTACACAAGGGTGTCGAGTGACCGATAGGGCGGAAAGTTATGAGAGATCAAAGCTGGTTACGAGCCTAGCCAGATATACAGGACATGAGATTCTGTCCTGTTACGAGAGTATGGACCATCTTCTAGTATAGCACTACGTTTCACGTGCCCCATTGTTGCCTTTGCTTATAGCTTTATTCTTTATCCACTGCTATACTTGCTTTAGTTCGATTCGACTATAGTGACGTCAACGACGTCATAGCGCCATAATGTTTTAGACCGTATGTACATAACGATTCAGAACGAGGATTAGCGATCGGAGTTTCCATCAACGACCAGATCGGATTACTTCGCGTAGAAAGAAATACTTCTTTCTGGGCTTTCTCTCTCTCTCTCTAAATTCTCTTTCTTGCACATAACCATGGACCAGAAAGAGAAAACAGTAGAGTGTCCCCCTCTCTCTCTCTCTCGCCATGATCTATCTACTCTCAAGGAAATATTTTCTTCTGCTTGATTCTCAAGGGAGAGCAGGAGATTGGGTGAAAGGTAGAACGGTGTCGTTGAAGGAGTAAAAGTAGCCGAAGGTTCCGTCCTCGTCTTACTATTCGTTCTCAAGTAGAAGAAAGCATCCGCTGAGTTTGCATCGCACGACGGAAATGTTACCGTCGACGTTTCGCAAGAAGGATTCCTGCGAGAAGGTAGCTGCTACTGCACCGAAAGACTATCGGATTTTTCCTTTATACGAAGGATACGGATGCCGTAGGACCTTGTGTAGAGAGTAATAGAGAAAAAGCATTAAAGAAAAAGAGAGAGAGAAAAAGTCCGCTCGTGTGTCGCAACCTTAAGGCCGTAGCGTCGCGCACGAATAAATCGCTGGCCTATTTTTTCCCTGCATTATGCAACGTTTGTTTACAACGCCCCGGGCGCCAGCTGGCCTGCACTCGGAACGGATAAAGGCGGCTTTCCATTGGCCGCGTTTAGCGACGATCTCAGGAATCTTTCGATGGAATTTCGTACCGATGCGTAACCGCGTATTTATTTTTAATCCTACCAGTGACTTCGCGTATGCAACATGGTGCAGAGTGCAGTCTTATTCGCATGCCTGTATTAAGCACTCGAGAGATACGTTGAGTATTATAGGAATCAACGCGATAGAAGTTCTCTGAAATCATATAAGGTCTGAGTCACGCGGATTTCTTAGTGGCAACGGGAAAAAAATATGTTTACCAATAGAAGACGATTGATGCTCTCATCCACGCTCGACTGACAGATCAGCGAAAAACACGATGGACGAATAATAATTTTTAATTTTATATACCAGAGATAATACGAGTTCTCATGTAACGCTTCACGGCGAGATATTTCGAATTGTCAGACTTGGCGCACTTGTGTGGCAGAAGTCTTGCTGCTGAACAGATCCAATATCCGCAGTATGGGCAGTCTGGCAAGAGCATGGGACGAATCTGGGCAGTCTGGGCGAATGGATTAGAGAATATCAAGTGGTATGTCCGGAGTATGGGCAAAATATTTTTCAGCCAGATTCAATCCTATCCAAAAGTTTTATTCTATGACGAAAGTGTGGGTACAGTCTCGCTCAAGGATCCTGATGAATGATTTTCTGTGAGAATAAATCATTATTTTTCGATTGTATTTTATTGCATTTTCTACACCGTTTACGGAGTCTACGTGTACCTAGTCTCAATTCTCGGGGTGTAGGTGTTCGTTATCGTAAGTTTCGGAGTCCTGATGTTTCTCGCCGTAGACTATCCGATTATTCCTTTATGGACATATACGTATGTGAATATATAATATGTCAAGTGCGCATGCGTGTACAGGATGTCCAATCGGAGACGAGTCGTCACGGACTTCCGCCGTGCAAGGGACGATCCTTCCTCGATCAACCGGAAGTTGCGATGCATTCACATTCGCATTCGTGCTTAGGTCTCATTTCCGGATGCGATTTCGTAACATGTACCAGCAGTTTGAGACACGGCAGGATAATTTCCGCGATATTGGTTACGAAGTAAAGATCGCGTTTGATCGTAATTTCTACGCGGAGAGTATTTTTTCGGCAATTTTTTCTATGAAATTCACGATAAGATTTAACGTAGAAACCAATAGTCGTGGGAAATCGTTACCATTTCATTACTTATTGCTCATAACGTAAAACATGATGTTTTAAGTGGCTGCAAGTAAATTTTACAGTGCACACGATAAATATTGATATTTGCAATTTTGACTGCGTTCCACGGTAAAATTTTCTGTTGTTTTACAAAAAAAATATGATTCATATAACCAAAAACTTAATTTGTGAAGAAACTGATATTGTCACACAATTGCAAAAGGTATGGTATTATTTAGGAGCATCACGTCACTTGAAGTTAGCTCGTCCATTCGACCTCTACGGTAGAACCATATTCAGACTGTCCAATATAGTTACATTTATTAACCTAAATTATACTTTTCGAATACTCATTTCTAATTCCCTGCACATACGTGAGAGAACAACTGAAATAAATAAATATAAATTAAACAACAAAATTCATTAAATTAATACCATTTTTCAACAACATATTGGCTACCATTGCTTATACGTACTGAATGCGTAACAACCCAATCATACATTTGAAAAGCATAAAAAGTCAGAATGCTTCTTGTGGGTGACTTCAAAGGTATGAAAAGCAATGAGCTCCACGGTAAAATTGAATGTAGCGCGTGAGAAAATTCGGCTGTCTTAGATGACTTTTTAAATTCGACAAGGTAAAGGTTATAGTTTTACACTGCGTATTATCAAGTTTTGAAACTTTTACCGTACACTTAAGTAAAAACTGACGTGCTTAGTACTGTTTGGTATATTTTCGTGAGTCGCTCTTAAATATATAGGTAATGTCTTATGAAATACCACGAAGTCCCGTGATTACCGTGATTTTCACGGTATAATTTTCAATGAGAAATTCTCGCCGTGTGAAAATATAAAATGAGAAAGAAAAAAAAAGACCATATAAAACATATATACAGAAACCAAAAGAAAGTATACCCTTGACGGCGGCCATCTTGTCCGATCTCATATCTGTGTACTTATCCCCATTATTAATTATCCCTGCAGCCGTCTCATTGCATAATGACTTTCTTTCCTCGTAGAACTTTGACGGACAGTCCCGCTTGTGCAAACAGTCAGCAATCACCGACGCCTGACGTCGCCACCGTCGTGATAGTCGGTCTCACCACCTTGACCTTTTTACACGTGCCGACAATTCTCTCTCCTTCAATTCGATTTTCCATTTTGATCTATGGACTTCTCTCAGATCCTCAGAAATTATCCCAACGGTCCAGTCCCCCTTAAGTCCCAATGGAAATATTGCACCGCGTAAAATTACATGTGTAATAAGTCAATCGTTTAAAATAAATAGTCTGTATACGTGTCGAGGGGTGTTATGGCGCCAGGAACGATACAGTGTCATAAGTAGATAGTGCCAGTAGGTGCTAGGCAGAGGAAGGCACGGCTCTCTTGTTCTCTTGTTCTCTTGTCTTCTCTCTCTCTCTCTCTCTCTCTCTCTCTCTCTCTCTCTCTCTATTCTACAGTCTTCCCTCTTTCCTCTCTCCATCTCTTTTCGTTACTCTTCTCTCCTTCCTAATCTCCCGGCAGTCGAGCGTGCATCGCTCGGAGCTTATCCCGTTGGATCCCACGGGAGCCAGACGCCTTTCCAGGATTTCCTTTGAAAATCATTGAACCAGCTACTCGAACACAATTCTCATTCTCATATTCAAAATTTCGCGAAATCGTTTACCGATTTAAAAGTAAAAAATCACTATAGGGAAAGTTAAGAGGAAATTCATACCCTCATCGAGTCTACGCGTTATCGACTTATGTGATTTACTATCAGTCCGTTGTATGAAATTTTGAACCTGTTCACTGGATGATATAAAATATAGTCGGTCAATGTTTTTTTTTTTTTTTTGACAGTTCACAGAAACTGTACATATCATATATGGGTTTCTATGAAATTACGGAAATATATGCCAAAATATAAAAATAATATATAATTCAGTGAAAAACCATACATACGTGTACATACTATATAAGAAAAAGTTTATACACGGCCAGATGTTGCTCCTTAGAAATCTCATTGTTTTTGATCTGTCAAAAAAACACCGAAATCGTGGATCGACTATAGATACTATTAACAGCGCGTTACACGTAGTCAGGCTAGTACGCATCAAGATTTTTTCTCCTTTTCTATCTTCATTCCTGTAACTCTCATCTCTCTCTTTCTCTCTGTCTCTGTCCCCCTCACTCCTTCTCTTTCTCTCTGCCTTTCAATCTGTCTCGATCCTCTTCCCTCTCACTCCTCGTGGAGATGTGTACGTCGCCACGTGGAAGGACTCCGCGTAAACGATCGATCGTCCTTGCTGCTCAAGGTTGCTTTTCCGTACCAGAGGGATGACGGGGGTAGAACGTGGGAAATGGCGGAAAATGAGTAAAACGACAAGGATAGTCGCAGTACCGCGTGATACGAAACGACTGAGAGAATAAGAGTGCTTCGGAATTTATTGCACCGTTAACCCTTAGTCTCAATAATAGAGCCGAATAGAGTAATCTAGCATTGGCGAACTATACTCTTATTTCGTTCCCAGTACTAATTTCACTACTACCCGAATCTCGTGGTACCAGTACCAGAAGGTTCATTTATCTACAGTAACCCCGAGATTCTTACTACTGCATAAATCATTACCCATTTAATAGCTCTGCTGATATCGCTGTAGTAATATCATATCTAATGTGCATTTACTTGCTCTTTATACTGTACCAGTGCCAAATCGTATACGGTACAGCATATGTATAACTATATATATATATCTACAATATAGGTACGTAAATACGTAATACAAAAGGGCTGTCTTCGTCTCCTTTATCAGCGGCCATTTATTATATTCAATATTGTTGGCATATTAACGTACCTATGGCTACGTTACGTAAGAGGGTCTTCTCGGTCAGGAATCCTCCCGGCGACTGTCGACCGATTCCAAAAGGGGCAGCTGGAAAAGTGCTATCCGTCGATCCGTAAAACCGACCGGAAGTTGACGCGTCGGAAGGCCAACGCGAAGTAACTAGCGGACAGTCTAGTTTTCTTCAGCCTGAAGTTCCACTGTCTACGTATGCTAACGTGGGGCACTGTAGGTAGTGTTGCACAGTAGAAGGGATATACAGGCAACCGTGCATGCAACCACCCCACTACTTCGCAGTGTACTGTCACTGTGCAATCTTCTGCTCTTCGCTTTAAGGGGGATAGAAGGAGACAAGGTAACGCGTACGGCCAGTACAAGAATATATGGAGACATACGGATAAAGGATACCCGGCAAGTTATGTAAGTGGACAGCCCTGACGATCGATCCCTATTCCAGCACTCTTAGTCCTCTTATATCGGTGTCCCCTTAACCCTCCGCTATCGCTTTGGGCCTGTTTGGCCAGTTCCCCAGTCACCATATTTTATCCATACCGCACAGTCCTCTTTAGTTCAGTCACCCTGTACTTTGCCGGGGAGAAATGTTTTCTTGTATGCGGAGCTCCCGTACAAACATTTCACTCGGTAGATCCCTGCACACTTGGGTACACGAAACTTGTAAGGGATGGTACAGGATGTTTTAAGTCCCCAAAAAATATACTTATATAATTGTGTAATTTTTATAATCGTCAATATAAATGTGGCTGAATGTATTATTTTTTGTGAAAAAAGTTTCGAAGTCATCCGGTAGATTACGAGGGAGGCGCAGAAGAACAGGATGTGTGTAATGAGATTGAGTCGAGTGGCTGGGAGTGCGCATGCGTGCGCGCTCGTACGCGTTTCGCTAGTTGCCACAAGGGAATTCGAATGGGAATGAGCGCATAGCATCGGTGGGACTTGATTACCATTGTTACGCAGTGTTTTCATGAAAAAAAAAAAGAAGGATTGTAGAACGCGTGAAAATCGATGATCGCTGGATAAACTGCGAGAGCGATTCGTTGGAATTCGAGAGTTGAAGGAAGAGGAAGTGGATGGGATGGTGGGAGGGGGCT
>NW_014332923.1:1011950-1076951 GCF_000341935.2 Cephus cinctus | reverse complement strand
GGGGGGGGGGGGGGGGGGGGGGGGGGGGGGGGAGTTATGTGGGTACTGTAGATGAGGACGAGGGATGGGAGAGAACGTAAGGTCGCAGTCGCTCGTGGCAATTAGCGATGTAAACGCGCCAGTACTGACTCTGGTATCCTCCCTCTCTCTTCGAGTGTGACTAACGATCGGCTCCTTGGTAATTAATTAATAATTTACTGCTAATTGTAACAATCGTGCTCGGGACGCATTTACACTAATGGAAAGTCCACGTGAACCGACGAACTCATATAACTGACTTCGATGGTTGTATTTTGTTTGATGATAAATTACATGCATTACATTAACATACGTGATATGCGTTAATATTGATAGAAGTAATTAGTCATTAAAATGGAAAAAAAAAGAATTTTTTTAATGATACCATCCGTTTAGAAACCAAGTATTTGTATCATCCCCTCTATAATTTTGGAGGCGAATTATCATTTCGTTGCGCAAGTTTTCACGAAATTTCAGGAAGGATCTGCGACGGCATTCCCCGGTTTAATAAGTGTCGGCCGAACGACGTGAATTAGTCCAATATGTCGGAAGGCGACTCGCTAGTAACATTTCAGGCTGAATCGCGTAATTAAAATTGCTCGGCGTGTCATACTTTATACGTACGTCAGGTTTTGGTGCACGAGAAGGGCTGAGAATTGCCGTGATGCTTCTCTCTCTCTCTCCCTCTCTCTCTCTCTCTCTCCACACTCGTTACCCTCCTTGCTCTTATGTGCCCTCGTAATTTTCATCCCCTCTAGTTCGACCTCGTAAACCTTAGCAAATTTCACGGCACGTACGTGGGACCTAAGGCCGATTTTCTATGACGCGTAAAATCGATACCGAACGAGTTTTAAATCTATGTGGGATTTGAATTGATTACTACGAAGGTACTTTATCTAAAGGGTTATTATTTTATATGTAACGTCTTATCGTTGAGGCCTTAATGACTCGATGGAATTCTTGGGTCGAATCCTTGCATATTCGATACCTATGCAATATCTACCTTCGATTACTATGATTAAGGGTCATTCGTACCTTGATAGAAGGACTGCCCGAAGACTTACTGCGTCGTACAATCTGAAAGAAAAGCATTATAGGTGATTATAAATATAAGGCAGTGTCATCGGTATACCATACTACAGTATCTCCTATATGCGTGTTTCATAATGATAATAGCTGGATCGTAATTGAATTACAGTAGATAAAATTAAGTGGCTTGTATTACGTAGCTCTAAAAATTCAATAATATTTCGTTAATCAACAAGAAAATCTAATAATTAAGATAATAAATATAGGCAGCTACGAATTTTTCTAAAATTCAATATTCTTACGTCCAGCTAAATACTTCCTGAGTCCATGGGACGAAGAGGAGTAGGGGAGTATTAAAAAAGAGCGGGGAAAAAGAAATATATATAGAAAATAAAAAAGTAAACGTCCCTTCACGCTAACTCGTTATATTTGTCAACTCTTTTTTCTTTCTCTCTAGCCACTTTTTTCACTTCGAAACAGGAAAGAAAGACGGCTCTCCTTGTTCAGTGGATTAAGGGATTATTCTGGTTTGGACGCTCGAAAAAAAGGCTATATTTGCGAATTTTTTTAAGGAATACTATAGTAATTAGTGGTATAAAACTCATTGGGTTTACTAAGTACACTCTCGAAGTATACAAACAAATTTTTTTTATTTATTTTTAAAACCTTTTTTAACAAAAAAATGGCTGGCGAACGTGACCCCGTAAAAAGAAGGTATGCTGCTGGCGGGCATGATAAGTTGATGTGAGTTCATCTGAAACAAAAAATTCAAAGAGTTTTAGATTTAGTATCACAGTGGTTCTCACGTATTCTACAAATATTAATATTTATTAATAAAAAACCAAACGGCGGCGATTTGAAAAAAAAAAAAAAATGCGTCTTTTTTCATTGATTTTTGTAAAAAAAAATAGTAAACATTACAATTTTTTTAGATTTAGTATCACAGTGGTTCTGACGTATTCTACAAATATTAATATTTATTAATAAAAAACAAAATGGCGGCGATTTGAAAAAAAAAACAAAAAAAAATGCGTTTTTTTCATTGATTTTTGTAAAAAACAATAGTAAAAATTAAAATTTCAACACGGTTATAGAATAGGAGAGAACTATGTATATGTAGAGTATGTGGTTTAATTTTTATAAGGATCGGTTCAGTGGCTTCGGCTGAATCGTGCCCGCCAGGCGAAAAAACGTTGTTTTGAGAAAAACGCGTTTAAAGTTTTTTTCGATGAAAAATTTCAAAAAAATCTTACTTTACCTTAATCAGCGATGCCCGCACCATACAGTATGCCTTCTGCTTCTTCAAAATGCTCATTATCTTCCCCTCTAGCCTTTTTTCGTTGTGTCCTGGCCTCTTTTGAAGATTCTCCGCTCAAACGATTGGTTGAGCGCACACGTGTGTTGTCGCGGTTACTAGCGTAATTAACTGCGATAGGGCCAAGGTTTATACCCAAAACGTGCATTATTTTCAGTATTGGATCAAAACCCTCGTTAAAAACACAAGCTGCCAGTTTACAAGCTACTTCAACAATTTTTTTACCATTAAATACGTGTTTAGGCACCATAGACCAAACGCATTTGTTGAAGCACTCATTATTATTTCGAGTGTTGCCACCTAAACATCTTTCAAATAATTCTGGTTTTGTCAGGTCTTCGTACACTGGCTTTAAAACTTCTTGGACATCTTCAGCGAGAGCAGGAGGATGTTTATAAGTATCAAGGGTTTTAGGTGTCTCAGCTTTACGATACTTACAGCAGTCGGTAGCCAGAAAGAGGGTCAGGCGCGCGCGCTCATGTACTACAGGTAGCACCGTTCAGGTAACAAAAAAATATAGTTAGACTGCTCGGATCGTTCTGAAATTTTTATTCGATAATTCTACAAAACCCTAATTTTCGAAAAATGTAAAAAAAAAATCAAGCCAAAAAAAAAATTTCCAAACCAGAATAATGCCTTAACTTCGGTATTCCCGATCCTTGACGTTTGCTCGCGCAGTGCCGCCGAGTCCTTGTGGGTTTTTCTTAGAGGGCCAATGAACCCTATCGAGTATATACCCATGATATATATACATACACTGTCGAAAAAAAAAGTGACTGAAATCCTGAGAGTGTATCAATGGCGTCGGTAATAAAAAGTACGTGTGGAAAATCTAACGTGAAAATAACAATGGTAGTAGTGGTAACGGCCAAAAAAGACATTTTGAGAGAGAGAAAGAGAGAGAGGTAGATAGAAAGTAAGCAATTGAGGAAAAGTAAATAAGAAAAGGTAGAATCGAGGAAACGAATTGCTTCTGACTGCGCAGTCACGTAGCCGTATCGACTTCCGAGTCGACTTGAGTCGAGTCCAGTGGAGTCGAGTCATCGAGTCATCGAACTCGCGAAACGAGACACCATCACGTTCTTTTTTTATTCTCTCTCTCTCTCTCTCTCTCTCTCTATCTCTCTCCCTCTTATAGATAGAAGGTGGCTGAAGGTTGGCAAAGTATGGGATGGATAGCATAGCTGTCCATGATGGTACTGGCTTAAGCAGCTAAATTCGTTAACCGATCCGGCAAAACAATCGGAAGGCTGAGCGGGAGGAAATCCTAGAGGATTTTGTATCGAATTCTTCAATGGAAACATGATCGAGCGATTCACGTGTCACCGAGTGTCGTCTTAGGGTTTCCTTTCTTTATGGATTCTTTTTTCTCTTTTGTTTTCATTGCTTAGGAAACGCGTTACCGTAGAAGTTGCAGCTGCATCATCAACTGTATGGATAAACTTACGGTCGACGAACCCTCAGGATGCGTTTCCTGTACTAAAGAAGGAATATTAGTCTCGTAAGAGTGCCCACGTGCTTTTATTTTTATATTTATTTTTTATCCTACCTACAGCCATTTGCGCATACGCGCGAGATAAAGTCATTGGGAACTTTTTGGACGATCGATCACGATCATTTCTAGTTGGTGAACCCAGTTTATGGCGGTGGTAGTTATTGGGGTACAGCATATCGGTGTGCGAGTGCCCTAGGGCGGACTAATCATACATTAGGAAAAGAAGACAGGGATGATGAAGAGAAGAGAAAAAAAAGAGACGAAGAAAAAAATTATACTCGATTTACCGGTTGGGAAAATTGTCTTGTCATTCGTACACCTGGCGCTATTTTGGACCATCTGCCTCCCGTAGGAATAATTAATTTCTGTCTTAAAATCCACTTCAGGATCGGTACCCTTTAGTTTTCTGCTTCCCGACGTCGTCGTGGGAAGAGGATTGGGGGGGGGGGGGCAGTTAGCCCCTGAACAAAGGGTTACCCCAAGGAAAAAAAAAGGGGGATCGAACAACTATAGTATAGAATTGGGAAAGCGCATTCACCCCTAGTGTATTTCAAAATCGAACCTGTCACCAGATTACTTCCGGCGGATCCGAGCAAGAACCATAGCGAGGGTGGATTCTTCTTGAATTTCATGAAGAAATGTAGCGAGGATGAGGAAGCGAAGAAAAGAAAAGGCTAAAGGAGGATAAAAAAAATGGGGATGGAGTAAACATAGGAAGTAGATCCGTTTCCGTCGCGGCACTAAAAATAAGAAAAACCGGCGGCCCTATCTTCTTGCTTCGCGTCCCTCGCGTCTTACCATGCATCCTTCCCGTCCCTTCGTGTTGTTATCAGGATACTTTTATTTATTCCCTACAGTCCGTATACGCATGCATGTACTTCGCTATCCCTGGTAGGTATTTCTCTGACTCTGCGCTGTACATAGCATCCAGCGCCGCGTGCTTTGCTCAGAGTTCAAAAACCTTTCTGCGCGTGCGACTCGAGCGACGAAGGACGCCCGTCATGCTCGAATCGGAGCAAGAAACTCGACCGGATATGCCATCGATCCTAAATCGTAACAAACGGATCAAATTTAACATTTAAAATAACCCCTGCATTCCAGAGTCACTTTACACTTTCGAACAATTTTCTAGCGCGACAATTCTCCTGATATATGCTACGTTCATATATTTCTTTTCCCACTATAGTGTTTAATACGCCCTCTGTATCTCCGATGTATACCTATATATATATACTTATCTACCTGTACCACGTGCGGGAACTTGTTTGTACTCATGAGGCGCCCGGGGCCTTTTCTTCAAACGTAAAAGCCGGAGCACGCAAAGAGGTCTGAAAATAAGAGTAAAAGGATGAACGATGTGTCTGGTATGGGTTCACTCAGCTGTTGCGTTGGATTCCAGAGGGGAGGGGGAGGGGGCTCATCACCGGAAGTAGCCGAAAACGGCCGAGGGAAGTCACGACGTAAAAGCATGGCCTAGAAGGAAGATAAAAAAAGTTCTCATTTCTCTTCGCTACATAGAATCTTTTTTTTATTCTTTAAGATTATCTTCTTTTCTCTCTCTCTCTCTCCCTCTCTCTCTTTCCCTCTCTCTCTCTCTCCCCTTCTCCGTCTTTATTTGGTATTCATGTATTTTAATTTAAGTGTACATTTCGTTGATCGTTATATAATCAAATCTAATGGCTAAAGAGCAAGGAATCTCAAGTGGCCATGAAACGTATATCAAACGTGGTATAGAATTTTCCGGACGGTCGACGCGTGTCGCGTGTCGCAAGTACTAAAATTCCACGGCAACGTAAGAGGAATACACATATGTATCTAAAGGCCCAGTTGGCCGAGTGTCGTTAGAACGTGCTTCAAACTGTTCGGGTCGTTGATCCAGCCTGCTGACTAAGAACACGTGTACCATTGAACTTGCTTTACGAGCGATGAATAACGATGTCTGCCTGTAGCCATTCACTACCGTGAAAACGTCACGAGTCCATCGAGGTAGGTTACACAAGACCATGGGAGTATAAATGTGCTGCTGGTCCATCAGTGGAAATAGCTTGATCTCAAATCTACTTGAGACTGAAGACTGGAGAGACTATTTTGGATCGAAGTGAAAAAGAGAGAGAGAGAGAGAGAGAGAGAGAGAGAGAGAGAGAGAGAGAGAGAGAGGAAAGTATATTTTTGATGGGAGACGTCCTGGCTCTAACCATGACCTACATTTTCCTGGGCCCTTTGGGAAAGCCGCAAGGTCCTATACCTACTTGAAGGACTCTTTAGCTCTTTTGGGAATCCTGAAAGACTCCTGCTTTCTTCTTCTTCACCGTGGCTAAGTTTTCCATTAAGCCTGAGGATTTATTTACAAGCCTTTACTTCACTTCGTGCTTTACAAGCTAACCGGATCCCTCGCTTTCATGTATCTCTTACTTTTCTTTTTTTTCCTCATTCGTTCACTTATTTAAACATTTATCTATTCTTAATCGTCTTCTTCTTCCTCCCTACTTTACCCAAATGGAGCACGGATCTCGTTAATTTCATAAGTTTGTTTTTCACTCCTTATTTGAACACGCATGTCTACAATATAATCAGGAAGTAAATTTCATTGTTTACGCGTATAACTCTTGTAGATAATTCTTTCCTTTTCTCTTTTTAACCCGAAGAGGACGCTCGCATCATTTATAGGTACGTAGATTATGCCGCTCTAGATGCTGCAACACTAGAGTGCACAGTGTTACGTTAACACGGTTAGTGAGAGATGGATGGTCGCTGCGTGAGGCAACTTTAATTTTTCTAGTGAGGCGAGAACTTTTTTGAAACTCGTCGAAAAAAACAAAAACTCGAGAGCCATTTCGTGCTAGGTGGTCGTCCGAGATGGTGCGAGGAGAGCAAACAGGAAGGAAGGAAGGAAAGTGGGCAGAAAGAAGGAGGAGCACACGAAGGGGTGAAACATGAAGGCAAGGGGTGGCTCGTACGTGCTGCACATCGTGAGCTCGTTACAAATATCCCTGCAGAGTTCCCAGTAGGACTGCCCTGTCCCAAAATTTGGCATGATCATCCCTTAGAAAAAAAAAAAAAAAATATTCCCTTAGTACATCAGTTTTATCCATCGCTTATTTCATTGCCAACCTAAATACAATACCTGTAATCAGTTTAGTAAATAATCATAGACTGAGTCTGCTACAGTTTTCTTTTGTATCTACATGCTACAGATTTGTATGGTTATTCAATAGTCACAAAAGCATTGTGATCTAAATACACACGTAGAATCATATGAATCCAATAGCCATATAAAGAAATTAGTAAGAATGACAATACCGCTAGTGAGATCTTGTACGAAGTCAAAGGATACGTCGTTTCCAAAGGGCAGGATAATTTAAAGAAGAATAAGAAGAATACCACGGGATCCTTTCCTGGGTGCTTTTACCAAAGGATCCTTTTTAAAGCACCAGGTGGTTTTCGAGGCGAAAATAAAGGAATGCAAATATAAAAGAGAGCGAGAGTAAAGGCACTATATAAAATGCGGATCAGCATCCCCTTCGCATCTGAATTCGCAGGACAAAGACCCTAGGCGTATAGAATCCAAAGGTTTGTTGCCCTACTAGAATCCATCGGAGGCCAGACAGACGATATTGCTTACTACAGTCGATGTATACCCGTATGATAAAACATATAGAGTTATTCACAATAAACGTACCACCTAGTGGTATGATCGTTCTACCATTAAAATAAAATGGACTGGCTAACTCCAAGTGACAAGTTTGTAGTGCATATACAGCAAAGATATGGTTCATCTATAAATTTCATATACAATAGGAGCAGCTATGCTCACACTCATGGCCGCGACACTTGGTTTACTTTAAAATTCAAGAATTTTTTCGTATGACAATTCGTCGATCGAATAGAATTTCAGCATCCGTAATATTGAACAATAACTGCATTATTTAACAACTTTTTATTTAATTACACATTAATGCTTTTTATTAATATAAATCACCATTTACTATTTTCTTAATAATAAATAAAAATTAAAATGCGTTAGAATTATTTTCAAGTGTCTTATGCATTTATTATCAAATTATTATCTATCATTTCATATACGTTGAAATATATTATTATATTGGAAAGATATATTTTTGAATATATTTTTTCACGTTTCTGGCTTTTTCATGCGGGTAGACGGCGTAGTAGTCTGGCAGGTTGGCGAGCTGTGCGCACGCATCAGGGCGGGAAAGGACTCGAAGGGTCAACAACCCCGTGAGGCCCCTCCGCTTCGTGCGGCGTGGCGCGTCGCGACGCGCCATTCGGTAAGCAGAGAACGGGAGGCCCTTGTTCGAGCAGTGAATGGGACCTTCGTGGAGGCCAAGAGTCTCCTTCTCCTTCTCTCTCGTTTCTATACTCACTCACTCACTCACTTTCCATCCTTCTCTCCCTCGAGGGTTCCTCGTCCTTCGTCTCTCGAAGGACCTCCTCCACCCTTCACCTCCTTTTCTTTTCGCAGTCTAGACGCGTTTTTTACCGGCGACACGCACCAGAACAAAGACCACCGAAAACTGTTTGACGTACATGGAATCTTACCAGATTCCGGGAAGGTTCATGGTCCATGGTCCAGGCTATTTAGTAGCGCGCGAGCAAGGACGTTTCTCTTTTGCCGAGCAGAAGACAAAAGAACGAAGAAATCAGCGAGAAACGGAAAAGCGGAATGCGCATTTGATATTATTGGTACCGAGAGACTTGGCCGTGAGTAAATGATTGGATTGACGAGTAAACACGATGCCGGCAGTAGTTTTCCAGCACAGAGAGACAATTCCACAGGGGACGTGGGGCCCTATGATACTATGTGGCTCTGAGGTATTTGAACCGGGTCCCCTCTCTCTCCTTGCGCTCATTACTCTCACTCACTCTCACACTGTCTGCCTATCTTCTGTCTGTACGTCTGTAGGCCGTCTGCCCCATCCTCGGCCAAGAGAGTAATAGAAGCATCGCCAAGAAAACGGTAGCAACAAGGACGAAGAGCATCAGACTCTGTATAGATACTATAGCCGGTACAGCTACTATCTGGCAGATAGTATATGCCGGATGGCAGTGGTCCCGGATTGTGAACTTTATTCCCTTTTGAATTCTTTTTTTTCCCTTTTTTTTCCTATCAAAACACAGTATCTACGTAGATACCTCCTCTTTAACCCTCAATCAATATCATCCTCGTTCCTTTCGCCACTCCGTTTCCAGACGTCCCTAAGAACTTTCGAGATTTTACACAGAACTCCCCAAAGGGAATCTCATTGAGTCTGATCTCTCTTACACGCGTACCTTTTTTTTTCTTTGTACCCTTGTTTTTAGTAGTCCCAGTCGCTTGAGCAACGATCCCTTTCGTTCTTCAAATCTTTTTCGAAGTCTCAACCAGCTTCGGAGTCGCGTTATTCTCTTTGTCCGTGCGTTCCTCGCCGCAGTGTTGCATTACGTTCCGGGGATCCAGACCTACCGCAATCCCGAACCTTCGCTCGAGACTCGTTCGCAACGAGCAGTCACACGTCGGTCATTCACACGAGAGTGAAGTGGCAAGCTCCGTTGGGACCTTGAGAGATTGAAAAGGGCCACGCAGTTACTCCTGGGATCCAGACTCACCCAGACCGAGAGCCAATCTGCGTTTAACAGACGGCGAAATATGAGAACTTTGTTTAGCACCAATGATCCACAGGATCATCTCCAAGGAGTGCCAGGTGCTCTGACCGTCTCAAGTCCTTGGTCCACGTATACTCCGCGCGGTCTAGGTGCTCCGATTAGAATATTTGAAAATGAATAACTATCCTGATGTTTGCCAGGATGGACAACCGGTTTGGCAGCGGTTATCACCTGCGACCTTCCGCCATCGAGGTCCAACGACACTGCCACCGGTTCAAAGGAAGTCTGGTGCCACTTAACGACCTGCGTCTCGTACCGAGAAGGCTCTCAGGGTCAGAGGCCAGACGAGCCGTCGACACGCACTCACGCACGCACGCATCAGCACACCATTGCGTTATTTTACCAGCGGCGGCCTTCCCCTCCGGCCCCTGCCGCCGGTCGCGCACCCGATCGCCATGGGAAAGATTTCGGCATAAAGGCGACCCCTTGTCCAATACCTCATCTCTTAACCGACCCCGACCCCAGACTCAAACCTCGTGCCTATTCTGGCCAAGATTTCGCCAATAGAAACGACGACAACCAACGACAACGATTCTCCTTTGAATTACGACAAATTTTACCCGCCCATATGGCCCAATGATAGCCATCTCTCTAGACGTATACGTCTTTAAAGGTTTTACTGTGCTCTACGTTTAATTTATTGTTATTGTATTAGGATACTTGAGGATACTTTGTGTCAATATCGCGAGACTATAAACGTTTATCATACTGGACTGTGATAGTCCTCGTATCAGACGGAACGGGTAGGCTATGTTTGTGCGGAATTTCACTGGCGGAGCCAAGAAATTGCTACTTCTTTTTATTTTTTCGGGGTTTTTGAATCTTTTTAGGAGAACGTTCTTTGGCGATCGCAGAATCGAACCGACCTGGCCGATTATATTCTTTGTTCGTGCCCGCCGACGAATTCCGAGAATTACGTCAGCGCATTGGGCCCCAGTCAGGCCCGAATCAGGGATATTTATGGGTCTGCTCGCTGAGCATGGAATTTCGCTGTCTTCTTACGCAAAAACGATTTTCTCTCTCTCTCTCTCTCCTTCTCTTATTTTTTCTATTTACTTCTTCTTTCTCTGCTCACTATGAAGAATCACAGAGTAACTTTTTCATTCTTGATGTCTTATGGAATTTTTAATTAAATATTATAATTTAATGTTAATATAATAGTAGTTTGCGATACAAGTGCGAGAAAGCGAACTTTATAGGCAGGCGGTGAAGTTGGTCGCACGAGCCGCACACGAGTAACAATACGGCACGAGCCGAAGGCGAGTGCTGCTTGTTTTACGAGTGCGGTGAGTGTGACAAACTTCACGAACTGCGTAAAATTTTCGCTTTATTGTACCAGTATCGCATTATATTTTCTGTAACGAATGCATGAAAAACGCTACTTTCTGTGCCTCCAAAGTGACTGGAACATCTCTTAGTTGGAGGAGGCAGCCATAAGAAGAGCAAGGAAGGCTTCCAAAGTGAATGCATTTCATGACAGCGCGCGAGAACAAAGTTTACTTTATCGCACTAGTGCGAGAAGAAAGCGCTAGTGCGATAATGTAAAATTGGGCCGATTTGCGCATGCGCAGCATTTTTATCGTATACACAGATATAAAGCGCCACTTTCGCCACACTTCGGAGGCACGAGAAGTAGTGTTTTTCATGCACGAGTTACATAAAAAATATTAGGGATCGTGAACTTAGTGAAATTGACAACGAGACAATTTTCAAAATCATAAAAATTTCACCCAGTTTCTCCGTATATTTCGTCGAACTGCCTTAGATGGCCTAAGTTAAATATTCGTAAATTTAGCAACAAGGATAGAAGTAAAGGTAGTCGTCATCCTGTGCCGGGCGAGGACTCTGTCGATGGCTAAGGATGAAGGTTATAAAATAAAGTAAAGAAAGAGGGTAAAGAGAAAGAGAGAGAAAGAGAGAGAGAGAGAGAGAGAGAGAGAGAGAGAGAGAGAGAGAGAGAGAGAGAGAGAGAGAGAGTGAATGAGAAAGAGACAGAGAGAGAGTAGAAGGGTAGGGAAAAGGCACGAGTCCTTCGTCTGAGTAGTCGGGGTAGTCTGGGGTAGTCTGCTGCCGTAGGGCGGCAAAGGGCGATGGTTGGGGTTTTATCCCTTAGTAGTCAGACGCAGGCGTCTACCCTTCTCAGAGTCTGATGTGCTTCCTCAAACCTTCCCGCCCTTTACTCTCTCTGTCTCTCTCCCTCCCTCCTTCTGTCCTCCTCGACGTCTATCTGTCTGTCTGGCCCCATACCATGCTTCTTCTACTTCTTCTCCTTCCAACGTCTCTAAATCCCTCCTGCCTCACTGCGATTACTGTACACTGAAAGAGGGCGCGGCGCGCCTTAGCCGAAATTCAAGGTCTCTTTATTAATAAAAATAAGAAGGGTACACCGTAGGAATCGAGAGGGTCTAGCGTGAGAGAAAAACGGGAGAGAGAGAGAGGTAAGACGTTCAAAGAGAGACAGCAAACAGGAGACGGCGTGTACGCGAGGACGATCATCTCATTTGTCGACCTTAGCGAGACGGCGAGATGGCTTAACCTTGTCGGGACTTCAGGATAATATGCTTTTTCTCGGTCATGGTAACGTCAGACGTATTCTGACCTCAAAACAAAATTGACCTTTCCCTATATATTCTCTTATTCGTAACTGGCAATCAGTCCTGCGAGATTATGACTGCTGAGTAGGTATATCGGAAACATTTAGGTATAGGTTGGGCAAAAGTGATTTAGCTGCTTAGACAATTTCTTATTCGTTTCGTACTAGTTCGCTTTTTTTTTTTTTTTTTGGTAATACTTGGCTGTACTCGACACGCCCGGAAAAGAGTGGAGAACGTGGCGGAATAAATTCCTTATTCGTTTCGTACTAGTTCGTTTTTTTTTTTTTTTTTTGGTAATACTTGGCTGTACTCGACACGCCCGGAAAAGAGTGGAGAACGTGGCGGAATAAATTCGCATTAAATATTCATACGATTTATTCCACGGATTAAAGGGGTGGCGGAGAAAATATTTATCTAGGGTTCTATAGCAGGTATACCTAGCACGGATTCACTCGACCCCAATTATCCATATGGAAAAGTTATATATACATTGTATATGAATTATATTGTAGAAATGGACATATAATCTATATAGTATAATTTTTATATAAATATAGTACAAAATGAACACAGCCGTTTCTATATGTAAATTAGAAACAAAACATGTCACTGCGATTTACCCTTGTCTCTTACATCTGTTTCATTCCGTAATACACATTAGACAATTTCACGTGGATCGACATGTTTTAGAACTTATCGCTACCATGATATATCGGATTTAAGAAATTTACCCTTGTCTCTTACATCTGTTTCATTCCGTAATACACATTAGACAATTTCACGTGGATCGACATGTTTTAGAACTTATCGCTACCATGATATATCGGATTTAAGAAATTTACCCTTGTCTCTTACATCTGTTTCATTCCGTAATACACATTAGACAATTTCACGTGGATCGACATGTTTTAGAACTTATCGCTACCATGATATATCGGATTTAAGAAATTTACCCTTGTCTCTTACATCTGTTTCATTCCGTAATACACATTAGACAATTTCACGTGGATCGACATGTTTTAGAACTTATCGCTACCATGATATATCGGATTTAAGAAATTTCTTAAATGATGATTCCTCGATGGAATAGTAGATGATGAGAACCAACATGAAGTTACAGTAGAAGAATTAGTGTAAATTGTATGTCTTGTCACTGAAAATTTTGTGAATTTTGGTGCAATTTTGGAACATTGAATTCTTTTTAACAATTCCAACTCGGCAGTACAAAATATTTTTTATTTTGTCGAATCGCTTAGGCATTGTATTCATCCATTCACTATCATCCATACCTTTGAAAAATGTTCATATGTAATATATAATAAAATAATTTTGTGTTTAATAATCATAGAATTATTCCTGTCGATAAATATTTATATTTTATGTATACGATATTGTGTGTATATATATATATATATATATATATATATTTCACATGGGTAAGCTCCTTATTAAATCGCTTCTCATTCTTTGACTCAACTTCCTGTTTTTTTTTTCACTTTTATCTGTTTCATCCCTTAACAATGACAAATAGGTTCCTACTCGCCATATCCCCACAGCTTATACCTTTCATTTACTTATTATTTGAAAACTCCTTGTCGTACCTTGTTCAGAACAGTCGTGGAACCTGTTACGCTCCATGCTAAATTCGATCCCTTTGCACCCATATTCTAAAGGGATGGAACCTATTACCGTCACTGACTGACCTTTTGAGCAATGCTATTTGAATGGTGGCTGCCGGCGAAAAGTCACACGCTATGAAAATAACGAGTCGTTGCAGCAGCGACGTGCGCACTTGCGATTTGTTTCTCGATGCCCACGAAAGTGGAGCCGTTAGCAAGTAAGAAGAACGTAGCCGAGGCTTGCCATAGTGGGTGAGAGAGAGAGAGAGAGAGAGAGAGAGAGAGAGAGAGAGAGAGAGAAAGAGAGAGAGAGAGAAAGAGAGAGAGAGTGAGTGAGACAGAGGGTGGGAGCGAGAGAGACAGGGAGGGTGGTCGGTCGCTTTTGGAGTTAGCGAGGATATAAAAGGCCCCGAGATTGAAGGTGTGGAGGAGTGAGAAACATTTATAAAGCGCGAATGAACAAACGCCGCAATTAAAACAAAGCCTACGGCATTTGTTCCCAGCCACCTTGTACCTCGACCCCGAGCATCCCTTACCCTCACTGCCCATCCCTTACTCCACCCAGCAACCCCTCCTTCGTACTAGTCCCAGGGGAATTTTCTACCAGGCACGCAGAGACCCCCTGCAAAAAGGTTACACTTTTTACTTGCTTCATCCCCTTTGCCACCCTTCGCTTGCTACTGCTTTTCTTTTTAATTTTTTTTTTTCTTTTTTTTTTCGACGTCCCGACGATTATTCCGTCCCGACGCTCTTCTACCTACTTTTACCATCTCCGACACCTGCCCCACCCCACTTTGCTATGCCAACAGAAACAGCGAGCCTTTGTCTCGAGGTCGCTTGTCGGGAGCGACAAGTCGATGGGAAATCGCATCAATCCTTTACAGTAAAAGTGCAAATATTTTTCTTCTCCTATTTAACTTGTTTTTAAAATATTTTTCATTCCGCTATTGAACTGCATGAAACTCGGTCAAGAAACTATTGCTCATTTATTTTAAGATACTTTCACATAATATATCATCACACGATGCTGCCGGAAGTTTATCATGCAGTTCGTTGCGTGATACGTCGTAATATATATGACCGGAAACGATGGATGGATGTTAATGTGCTCAAGGAACATTCCCAACACTTTTCACATCCTTGCAACCCTCTGCTACCGGCGGGAGTCTTTTGCCCGGCGAGTCGCGTGCGCGATACATTTCTTTTGGCGATGCACGTAAGCCTTTCCACGCGTGTTAATTGACGTGTAAAAAAGCGATTAGACGTGAAAAAAAATCCTAAGCAATTAAAGGCCCCGATTTCACGGTAGCATTGAGTTTCATAGAGACCAGCAATTTCTATATAAGAAGATTACATTATCTTCATTACACATGAGTGCTTGTACACAAAGAGCACCCCGTGTGTTTCCTATCCACATATACTATGCAGTACCTAGACACGCATCCGTAGTACGCAGACGCAATGGGAAGTGACGTAGCTAAGTAAGTTTCCCATATGTTCCAAAGCATGAACCACGAATCGAGTTAGTACTTGCTCTGATTCACCTTTGTGCTCCTCCTACGACCGGTACGCATGCACCAGTCCCAACAATGCAAATTATATCCTGTCTTACAGTTTTTAAATTTCACCTAATATCCTGTCTTCTTGTTCATGTCCAACGAACGTAGCTGGGATTTTTCAGAACGGGATATGAGATGGAAAAATAAAATGCACAGTATCTCGGCAAGCACAATTCCCTTGTGCGTAACGTGGAACGGATGATAATATAAAGAGAATTGTATAATACAAATTTTTTTTTGCACAGGATCAATACCTATACCTAGCATAGGTGTAGGCGGTGCAGAGTATGACGATCACCCGTGCAAAAGTCATAGGGGAATGTGAGTCATTGTCGTGCCAGACAGGGTGGTGCTGGTGGTGGTTGGCGATGGCGGCGGCGGTTTACGCAGCAGGATGATGGGGTGGTGCTTTGGTTGAGGCACTCGTTAGGGTCTATTTTAATGGGTTCTCGCTTTGGATTTGCCGGCGTTTAATTACAGGGACTCTCAAATAGTGACGAAGAAAGGGATGATTTAGCGGTGTAACTATCTAAGAAAGGGGAATGGATGGGAGGAAGGAAGGAAGGAAAGGAAGGACTGGCCGAGGGGTGAAGCGAAGAGAGAGCAGTACCAAGGGGTGACTGTGGCTTCAAGGGGGAGTAGTACCGTAGGGAGGGCAGACCACGGGGGCACTTTCCCACCCCGTAAAAGGAGGGTGTGAGTGTTGTGTCTGGAGCTGGACCCACCCGTGGGTGAACGCCCTGGAACCCCTGTGCGGCATAGACGCTCTTTTTTCCCCTCTCTTTCTGCCCTTCGCTCTCCCTTCGCACGGCCCTGGACTACCAATACCACTGACGCTATCCCGCTCTAATACACCCGTTATACCCCGCATCCCTCTGCAAACTCTATGAGGTGTCTACACCATAGATATAATAGGGAGGACCTAGGGAGCCCTTCTACAGGATTTTCTATTCCCAAAGGCATGTCTGACGTGTTATGTGCCCATGGCTGTAGGCTTAGTCTGCAGAACACCCTCGTTCTTTTGGCCCTTTTTTTTCGAGAAACCCTCTATATTACCCCTCAACACCATGGCAATATGTTTCGATTTACTTAGCTCGAAATACCATAGGCGTGACTTCTTCAAAAGGAAAGAATAATAAAATTCATATAGAATATTCGCACGTTTTTCGCACTCGAGGGGTTTACAGGGGAGTACAATAAAAGCGCGGGAAATTTGAATTTACGCATTGCGCATATACAGGGTGAACGTGGAAGACGAGGCGAGACTGGGGGCATTGTCGGTCTGCGGAAAGGTCAATATAAGTAGTAAAAGGGAAGCGGGGGGACGGAAGGTCTAGCAGACTATAAATTCGAAACTGTAATCACACGAGCTGCAAAAGTGGCAGCGACTAATTAACAGCACGCATAACGAATGCTGCTGCACCGCCGGCATAAGCTCCCGCCACCACCGCAGACACGTTCAGCGAATGTATCTGCTACCCCGACGCAGAGCCGTAGCGCTTTTGCCATGGGGAAGGAGCACCAAAAACTTCGGCCGTTAAACGGCCTGCGATTTATGAAAAGCCACGCGCAATTTCGCAACGAGATGTAACTATAACTATATAATTTGCAGCCGGCATAATTTTCTCCCTTAAGTATCTACGTGTATGGGTTCGATGCCAGTATTTCTATGATATTCCTCATAATTATATCGTTACTTGTTATTTCTGCGTTTTATGTTTCATGTTGTTTTGTCGTTTGCGCCACATGTTATGGACGTAATAAAAGCAGAAGACGCAAACTGAGTCTAAGCGAGATGAGAATAGAAGAGACAGCCCCGTTGCTGCGGGCGAAAGAAGGTGTGCAAATGGGGTGGGTCGAGAATGCAATATAGTACCTGCGTGTATAGGTGGCAGTGGAAAAGAGGGGAGGTAGGGCTGGGAGAGACGGGACAGACAGACGGATAGATGGCCCACTAGGGTTGAAACGAAGGGTCCAGGGACAATCACCCCTGGTCGTGCCGTCTGCACAAGGGGTGCACAGACCGCTGGAGTCTAGAGTGCTCACCCCTACTCGTCCCGATCTAGCAATGTGTACGAGCCACTACCCTTGTGATTCTACATTTTTTTCTACCCAAAAAGAATAATTGCTTCCAAGATTACAGGGAACACTTGTGCATAGACAATAAATGAATTAGACAAGTTAATAATTTTTTTTTAATTAATTATTTACATTGCACGATAAATCGGACCGAAGCAGACTTAACGGGATTGTGGTTCTTGAAGTTTGGGATAGCAGCCCCAATGTCGCTTGACTGAAATCGAAAAATTTGTACAATCGTCGCTCTAAGTTACTTCTGATATTTTGGGGTTGAATTAAAGAAATAAAGTTAACGCGAGTGGTTTCAAGCTCTCGCTAGCGACCTGATAGCACGAGGGTAGTGGCACTGCGTGCTAGTGTTGGTGGGTAATGGTTTGGGGTACTGTTTTACCAAAGAAGAAGAAGGGGGGCGGGGGGGGGGCAATAACCAGTGCGGCTATGCGTAGGACGTAGACCCCATCGTCCATCGGCCTTCTCATCCCTTAGCTGTTTGTAAACACAGCCCGTACTACTTTTCCAATGCAGTTCCAGGGCGCATGCAGCCACGGAACATCCCTTGAAAGCTACCGGACGTTATTTCCATCAGGATATAAATCCCAGTTTATGTTGAACTCACGTACTCGTCGAATGGCGCACATGATTCTCCTGATATGCCTGTATACGCTACTCGATATCGGGCAGTTACATATGCACCATATGGGGGGATGGTTTATATCGTTCCAACGTTACGCGAATGATTTCTGTAGGTGGCTCACAGTGATATGCTTCGGCGTAATAATACTGCAGCCAAGGCGCGTTTAGGTGAACATTGTAGCGAGAAGCGTAAAGGCGAATTTTCATCGAGGGAAGGGACGTAAAGCAGCCACTAAAGTGGCCATGTCGTTTTTCATTAGTGTGCGCCGTGGCTCGATATTAAGGGTGCGTTCGGGACGCGAAACGGCTCTTAAGGTCGCCGCAATTCCTGAGACGAGTCGGTGCCTTCGCGAGTAACGGTCGCTGATATTTAAGTTAGGTGTGACTATACCACTGTGTCTCGTGGTCTCTTTCACTCTCGAGTATACTCCATCCTGACGGAGTCCTGACAGCGACTGAATTCCTGGCTTACTTCGTTCCTGGCTGCCTGGAGACATAAGGAGCTACTCCAAGTCGGGGTTAATTATTTCCCTGCTCCAGGGGTAATTAAAAAGTTTGCCAATTTGAATGGCTGGTTACTTAAATCGTTGAGGCCGGCTTGATAAGGCGCTTTTAGGGTACACGAGCCTACCTACCCTACATAGTAACGGACCTCGTGCCGCGGATACCACTAGGAACCCACCCTCTAATTTATACCTTTTTTAATGGGCCTAGGGCGACCATAGAAGCCCGTGAGTTCGCTCGATTTTACACCGACAACCCACTTTCTTCGGGACTTTTGCGAATTCAGATAACCAACCGGGGGGCTATTACTAATTGCTAATTAGTCAGCGTGATGGAGGACCTTCCTGTATATCGTTATCGCTTCCAGCTTATTTCCTATAAAGTATACCAAAAAAAAAGCCATCCTAGAGACATCCGCCATGTTCAACTTCCGGTAAGGTTACTTTATATGTCGAGATACGTGATCACTGACCAGATAACAGATCTTTGACACGACTTAATTATCTAGATGATTCCAAGTATCGGATCATTTGTATCTTGATTTATTTCCAAACTATAAATATCTATTTATCCCTCTGTCTGCGTCTTTTATTACCGCACCTTGTTACACACAATATCAATTTCATTGAGCAACATGCATAAACATAATTTCGAATAAATCAAAGGTAGCAATAAATATCCAAAGATTCTCAATTATCTGTGGGAACACCCTCTGTAAGGTATTTTTCCACGAGGGTCAAGCTTTATCGGCTGGAAAATTTGACGGTTAAGAATTTCTCGATAATTCGCGTTATCGCGTCCGTCGCATTTATTCAGTCCTCGTGCGTGACATACACGTATCGTCGCGTTCCACGTGTGCCCCGAGTGTACGTATACTGAATAACAGAGCAAGTAAGTACGAAAGAGAGACTGAGAGTGAGAGTAAGACAGAGAAGGAATAAGTAAGTGAATGCAGCGTAAGGGCGTGCATCGAGTGGGGACCGTAAACGGGCCTTAAAGCCAAGGCTGTATCGAGCGACGGCGTATAGTAGTAGGTAGTGGGAGTCCCGGGGATCAATGGACGCTTCCCCACGGGGCACTACACTCTCTATACTATTGCCGCTACTACTACTACCAGTGCTACCCACTACTATGGATACTACAGCGTAGTATTCCACGTCGTAGTAGACTATATATCCACGGAGGGTTATATCCGTAGTGTACTACGACGCCCTTACTCGGCGTCCTCGGTTCTCCGTCCTTTGGCGGGCTAACGGCCTGGGCTCCAGTCCTCTTGAAATGTCGCCGGGTGGGGGAAATCCTCGACCAATGAAAATGGGATTCCGGTTGCCGCGCGCGGTTATCCACATGTACGTTGTACAAAGGATGAAGGAGGATACGAAGTTCACGTTTGCGCAGCGTCGCGACGCTTCTTCTTTGATTCCCTTGAAGAACGGTGCATTTGCCGGCGCATTGTATCTCGGATACGTATTTTCCTCTTGCGGTTGGCTGGAGGTCGTTGCTGAATAATCAGATGAAATTGCGAGTATTTATTTTATAAGTGGAAATATTTGTAATGCGGTACTTGGCCGGATTGTAATCTAACGCGAGAGACGGGACGACGCCCATCAACCCTCGACGGCCTCGGGGGATCGCATCGGCGTGGAAAATATGTCACTCAGTGCGACGCCACAAAAATAATGGCTTCTATCACCCTCTTAGGGCTGTCTTGTATGGTATGGGATTTTGCTTGGGTAGGGGAGTGGGATGATTTTTTTTTCCAAAAAAACAGGAAGAAGCTTTCTTATACTTATATTTATATATTTTCAGCCATTTAACATCCGCATGTTTTAGACGTCCTATTAACTTCAGATTTTGTCAAGCGTCCCGGGTGTGTCCTTAATTCCTATAGTTTTACTCGTGTCGTCGAAACACTGATAGGTGGGGTTAATTCGCACTCGATTTCCGTAAATGCCAATCGGCACGCGAGCTTATCTCCCCCTATGCTCGATTCGCCACTTCTCATGCCACTTCCGCTTTGGATAACGTTTCCTGGATACACGTGGATTTGGACGACAGGTGACATGTTTTCAACGGGATACGCTATAGCATACTGGGTGTTATTAGGTATAGAAAGGATTCTTTGAATTTGTAATTAGAAAACACGTGACTGTGTCTTTGAGAATATTGTATAGTTCAATTTTTTTCTTTCTGCTTTTACCATCTTCCTCTCTCTCTCCCTCTCTCTTTTAATTCTATCGACTTTCCAGACACGTATCGACTCACAGAATCGTGGCAATCGATTTCGTGCTCGAATGGAATCGACCCTTTTTCTCTTATCCTTTTTCTTCTTTTTCTTTTTTGTTCCTCTCCTTATTGTTTCTCTTCCGCGCCAGGGAACTCGTGGAGGCCTTTCGAAAGACTTGCATTGTGCATCCTAGAACCCGTCTAGCCGTCAGAGACTCCTGAACGTAGCTCATAAATCTCATTTCCATATTCTTTAAATTCTTAGATGGAAAAGGCAGATCGAACCGTGTCAGATCGCCGACTATGATAATCAGATTCTCTTTGCTTCTTACTCAGGAGTAAATGACAGTGACTCTCAGAATCTCGTCTAAATAGATCCAGGCAGCAGTGCATCATAGAAATTCCTGCCGGTGGCGACGCCCCTGGGAACTGACGGGATAGTAGGAAACTGAATCAGGTGAGTCGAGACTGGCTGAGATGGGTCGTCCTGGGAGCGTGAGAAATTCGTGTGGCATCACACACGGTTACGGGTGGTTCTGGCATTAGGGAGGTGGCGAGTCAAGGAGGTCAAGAGGGAGGAACTCGGAGGTGGTTGAAATTTTCTCTGGATAGGCTATGGGGTACACTCCGTGAAAATGAAAACAAAATTCAACTTCCTCTATTACCAATTCATGGGGCCGATATATTCAAACCGTCCCAAGAAAAGGCCAGTCATTGTGTGTCGGCTTCTCTTTGCCACGACCACCGTGCCTCGTTATCTTTCTTCGGAACGCTCGTTTCTTCACTCAATAGATCTTTAAGAGAGCGAGAGAGAGAGAGGGAAATAGTAAGAGAAGGATGACAAGAATGAAAACTCGGCAGAGTCGTCCTCGGAATAAAGAAACTCGGCAGACGTTAAATGGCGCATCTTAAACATGACGCAACGTAAATAGAAATTCGGTTTCTTATGCTTTTCAAGATAATACCACCCGTTATAGTATTCTAGTAAAAAATAAAAACTATCAATTAAATTCAACTAAATTAAATGAATTTCTAGGTACAGGTATTATATTATTATATATCTTATCGTTGCTTCCATATTCACTATACATGTATATATACCAAAGATATGCTGCTGTTTATTTATTCCAAGAATGTTATTAACTCACGTTGAGTCCATTGACACGACCAGCTGTTAACTTGTTATTCGCAATGCCCCTGACGGATTCGCGAATATAAATTCACAGTGCGAAATACTCGAACGGGTGGATCAGGAATGTTTGGCGTTCAGTGCATGTCGCTCGTAGACGACAAGTGAAATCATCGCCTGGGACTCTCGAAACGCCGTCGCCTCTTTTGGAGAGCATCTCTTTTCCTGTCAGAGAGAGAGAGAGAGAGAGAGAGGGAGAAAGACTCACAGAAGGAAAAAGAGCGCGCGAGAGAGAAAGAAAGAAGGAGTGAAGAAGTGTCGCGTGAATCAGTGGGTCTAGACGGACCGGGTCATGAACCCGATGCAACTCACCGAAACCGTTTAAGAAGAAGCCCCACCATGCTTCAAGCTAGTTTTCACTGGTCTGGTCGAATGACTCAAGTCTTTCATTCTCCTTTGTATTAAATTCCGGCAAAAGAGATAAAAATATGACTATCATTTAAATTTAAAGGACAAATAGGAACGAAGACATAAAAAAATTACCAAGAAGATCGTACAGTCATTTCTGACTGTACAAGGGTTGAAGTACCCTTAACGAAGCTCTTACGTCACTTCATGGTATATTTAACTTGCATGAGTATATACATATAAGCATATTACTTTTGTATATGTATAACACGTGGGTAGCGAAATAGACATTGCCGTAGGTGTCAGGACGAACAGCCCGGAGAACCTTCGAAAAAATTGTGCGGCAACAGGTTGCCCCTACGAAACTACATACCATCCACCATTTACCTTCCACTGTCTCCTACCCACCTGCTACCTACGTAAATATTTGCTGTCGTTTGTGACGTGTGGATATAACGAATTTCTTAATAAATTCACGAACTATAATATTCCAATATTTTTATTCAGGCTCCTAAATATCTTCATCGAGAAGCAACACGAGCTGAGACGTTCGCGATAAGGAGCGTGAGGTTAAATATTTAAAATTAATTGGAAAATTTTTTGCAATTAAAAAAGAAGACGTACAAGAGATAAAGGTAACAGGGAAACTTGAGGGCAATGAGAAATCGTTGAATAAATTGTATACTGCAAGTTCTTTGTCGGTGGCGCATGATTGCAGTAGGTACTAACGACTCGCGCAAAGGTCTTCGCCTGGAATTGTATATTTGATTGGCTTTAATTGAGAGGATATTCGAGAAGGGAGTGCGAGGGCGAATAAAAGTAATAATTAAGAGAAAAAAGGAACCCTTTCTTTTGTTCTACAGCCACGGTGTACGATATGCATATTGGTACTTGTAAGGTAATAATTGTAGAGTGGCTTTATAAAGAGGGAGAGGGAGAGAGAGAGAGAGCACGATAGGCTTTTAGATGTAGGTGTACAGGAGCAGGTGCAAAATTGTTACTAACCATACGTTGAGGGTCTATCGTAAACAGTGAATATTTCACAGCAGCGATCCTTTCGTTATACCATAAGGTATACATGGAAAATATTATGAGGCTTCTAACAGGTATAGCTAGAAGACTATAGTCGCCATGTGTTTCGAGCGATGATTTTGGACAGTGTCTTTACAGTCCCAGACATTTTACAAGTGGGCCCAATCATTCATTATGAAAAGGTCAAAGTGGGCCCGTATTAATGACGTCGCACGCGGAATGCAAAGATGACACATTAGCTTCTACGAAGCGATCGGACTGGCTCGTTTGTTTTTGTACTTGCTTGTACTATATTAGGAAAGCTATTCACACCCCGCGTTCTGGGGGTCCTGAAGGATTCAATCCAACGAATGGCAAAAGAAAGTGGCGAGCCGTGTGGGATGCTTTACGATGAAAGTTTAACGATATGGCTGGCGTTAGCGTGTAAGCTGTAAGGGAGATTGCCGCCCCTTTAACATACTTATATTACTTTTTCTTTATTACCGTCGTGGAGGGGGTAGCAATATTTTTTCCCCCCTATATCCTACACGAAGACAATTTTTTGTTAATTTTTCTTATAAAATTCATGGCAAAATTTATGGTAGAAATCGGTAAACGTGGGGCATCGTTGTCATTTCATTACTTATGACTTATAACGCACGATATTTTGAGTGGCTACGAGTAAGTTTTCCAGCGTAGACAAAAATAACCGGACGCGTAACCAGCGTAAAAATTTTGGTTGATTTACAAAAAAGAATCTTGATTTATATAACCAAAAACTGATTGATATTTTCAAACCATTGCAAAATGTTTTAATGTATTTTCTCAATTCGATACCGACAACCAAAATCCGAGAACTAACCTACGTCACCTTCGGTCATGCATCCGCGTACCAGGTGGGCGTCAGACAATTCTTTTTTCACTGGGTACTGACAAGCCGGTATGACCTGGGATTTGAGGTGGAACAGCCTCAACTCGGGCAAAACTGCGGAACTTATCAGAAAAGACGACAGATTGACGGAGCCTGTCGATTTTTGGAGAGGCGTAAAGTCAAGAAACTCAACCGTAAATAATGCGAAATACAGAAGGCAAATGATCGAGAACGTCGCAGCACGAATCGGATCTATAAAATCGAGATCCCTTCACCAATTAATAAATTGGTAGTCCTCACCAGAGTTGGTTCAGCTGATCCGTGAAGACCGAGAACTGCATTTAGGGGACGCCCAGCCGAGCACTGTATTATAGCAAAGCACTGCACCTCGGAAATATACGAAGAAAATCGACACGATTTTTTGGATATTGCAAGAGCAACGCGAGAATCACGCGAGCGAGAACTTTTTATACCGTATAGGAAACACAGCTAAAAAGACTATCAAGAAATAGCCCGGGAGCGCGAACCAGCTCGAGGCACCTTGCATTGACCTGCATTATACCGTTCGCATACTTATTTCTAATTCTCTGCACATATGTAAGAGAATAATTAAAAGAAATAAATATAAATTAAAAAACGATATATTAACAGATTTTACGATAAAAATCTTAGCAGTCTTAGAAAAGTATATAAAGAGTCGCAATGTTTTTCGTGGTTGACAAAGCTGTGAAAAGTAGTGCAGTCCACGGTACAATTGAATGTAGCGCACGAGATAATTCAGCTCTTGTATATGACTTTATAAATTCAACAAGGTAAATGCTATAGTTTTACACTACATATTTTCAAGTTTCGACATTTTTACCGTACACTTCGGTAGAAGCTGACGTGTCATGCTTATTTTTTTCGTATATTTTCGTGAGTTGCTCTTGAATATATAGGTAATATGTTATAGCATTCTATGATGTCCCGTGATTATCGAGTGGTTCGTTTTAATTTAGAATAAATTCTTGTCTTTCATACCCCCCCCCCCAATTGTCCAACCCACCAATCCATAGCATCCGTCCTTATTTTTTTTTTATTTCGATAGTCTTCACTTCCGATCGATTTCGGTTTCGTTTCATCTCAGAAGTTTCGTCGGGATATCTTTGATGCCACGCCGAGGGCACTCGGCAGACAATTACTTTGAAAAAATAATTGAAAGTCAAAATTAGTCTTGAAGAATGTTTACGGGAGCAGGGGGTAACTTGGATGAGAATTCGGAATCTTTTAGCACCGCCATTTGCTTCTTCACGAAATACGATTCCAAGTTGACAAGAAATTCCTGAATCGTCGGATACTTTAATCCGCGAACTTTTAAGTTCTCAAACACGTAGCGAGATATCTGTGAATTTTAATTCGCCGACGTTTAATTAAATTACGTGATTCTAGATTATAATTATGTCATCATACTTCCGCGCGAGCTATAAATTTTTCATTAGATATTAACTCGTGCGACTCGAAGAAGTAATCGTCTAATTTAATACGAGGATAAAAGACCGTTTATCACAAACTCATTATCATGATTATTATTCCTCGTTACATTTATTATCGTCAATGAAGCTTTGAAGCGCAATCGAATGACGTATTTTATTAACACGGTTATTGCCTGTTACAGAGATCGAGGCAACTTCCGGTCTTCACTATTTCTCAGTCTCAATCTTTCTTTTTTGTATTACGACGCCATCTTTTTTTTTTCTTTAATACATCCAGTATACAATACGGTCCTTTTTTCATCTCTCAAGACATCAGCTATAAATTCACGACGAAATGGACCGCGACCAGCAGCCCTGGGAGCTATCGGCAGCCTAATAACCGGAAGTCTGTGTACAGGAGGACAAACGGAAGTTGTGCATGCTGTTTTCTGAAGGGTGCCTAACGTAAAGTAAGGCTGACCACTCCGCTTCCCTGCGGTATCTACTATCTGCGCTAAATCACCTCACTTGCTGCCAGAGCATCGAGAAAAGAAGTGTGGTGATCGATGACCTCCGATATTGGTAGCGACATATGGAGGAGCATCCGGCAGTCTGGCCGACCATCCCCTACGCTTTCATCCCCAGGTCCTGCAGGGGACCTAATGGGGTTTCTGCGTGCACGAGATGTCTCGTTTCTGGGTGAAATTACTTTATTGAAAACCAGACAACAAACATTCCAGCGGTAACCTACCTTCCACGCGTGTACATTCATAGAAGAATTTACGTAAAAAAAGGTAGATGACAAATTAATTTTCCAATACCACTATATGTATTAAGCTTAATTATCACTGCTTCTGTTGATGATCGTTTATTAATTGATGACCCAATAACGCTACCGATTTGGTAGCTCATTCGATTAATGAAAGAATGTTGCTTAATGTCCAGGGGTGTATTACGAAGGGCACGAGTGGGAATGGCATTTCCTAATGGAGAAATTGGAGTATCGATAGGGTGATGCGGGGGAGTTGAAACGGTTAAGGGGTGCGAGTATCAAGTCAGGACCGGTGGCTGCTAACTCGTGGGAGTTTGGACCCTTATCCATAGATATAACGTCCGTTCTCATCCCTAGGAAGTCCTATCTGATCAGAAAGGCCTCCCACGACTCGAGTGATTTATTCCCTCCATTTCTGGGGATTATTTTATATATCCAACTCCGGTTCCTCGTGTACATCCTCACATCCTCCTCCCACCCTCCATCTTCCCAGCCTCTCCGTCGCTTCCGGGATTTTTCTTGACTTCAAACATCGATAGCTCCCCTTGCTCCCAATGACCCCCCACTGTACCAGCACACTTTCCTATGCGAGCGGTTCTCTATGCGAGCTCAGCGAGCACAATACGTTATCCGGAAATTCCCGAAACCCTTAAAAGTCTTTTGAGTTTCATCAAGCATTTTATTCTTCCTGCGTTTCAGGACTAAGATGCGTCACGGACGCTTTAATGAGACTTTTATTCATCGCTACAGCGCTATAGATATACTATAGTATACCATAGACGTGTTTTAATAATGTTGATCCAGATGATAGAGATTCTTGGCTAAGTTGTTTCATTTATATGAGGTACCGTGATCCGTGGATGTGGATGGAGAGACTTTCGCAGCATCCTGAATCTCGACACGTGGTCATAAGTCTGACGAGTAGAGGAAGAAGCCATCCGCCATTCTTGGTCACCTAAATCACCGGCGATCATTCAGGAGATTTCGCAGCAAGAGGTGTCGGCTGCCAATTCCCTTTCCTAATCGTCCATCTTTTTCCTTTATCCTCGCCCCATCGTCACTTCTACTTCTTGGCCCTTTTTCGACTCCTCGTCTCGTCCATTCTTCACTATCGCCTGCATCCATTCGAACCCCTCTCTCGTCAGTGCTCGCACCCCTCGGCGACTTGACCGAGGAAAAAGTTCAAGTGGCCAATGCTCCTTCTTCCGTGAAATTACTCAGGGAAGCTCTCCAAAAATCTTACTTATCTTTTTTCATAATCTCTTTTTTTCTCTATTTCTTATCTTGCAAGCTCAAAATGCAGCCGGCTGACAAATCACCCCTTTTCCTCAAGTCTATGTTCGAGTCCCACTGAATTCATGGGACGCTTCAGATATACCAACTGGGATGACATTTTACAGAGTTGTTCACTGTTTTTCTCTGCTATCCTGTCGGCTTTTTTTACATAAATTGGTACTATCGGACAGTCACGATAAACGTGTATAAAAAGGAAGGAAAATCAGTGGGCAGAACGGCACATGCGGATATCTTTAATTTCAACCAGACAACACAGTCGCGATTCCCTCCAAGCATGTATGCAAGCAGATACAAGAGAAAAAAAAAGATGACAGAGAACAGGAAGCTGTATAAAAAGGAGAGCAAGCAGTGCTTTCAAGCTCTCTTAAGAATTCCACCAGTATTTCTTCTGTTGCCAAGAAATGGGAAAAAGTAAGAAAGAGAAGGAAAAGAAGAGAAAAAATAATGCCTCGCCAAGAAAAGAGCACGGGAAGAGTTTCGTGTGTAAGCAGACAGTTTAAGGGTGTATTGATATCCTCGCGCGGGACGAGGGGGTCGCTCTGAGGGTACTAGGGGACCATTTCGTAGATGTCTCATAAAACGGCATTCGAAGAGGAAAAAAAAAGAAGAGTCGCAACGCAACAAATCACTCGATATCTGAGAAACCACGCGCCCCGCGGAAACTCACTAAGGTGGCTGGCTGGTTGGCTGCCTCTTCCACTTCTTTCCCTTTCCGTACGCGATACCCCTCCCTGCCCGCCACTGAATGGGGATGAAACTACCCTCGTTCTCGCCGAGTTCCGAGCCGAATCCGCGAAGCGAAAGCTGCACAAGAACTTTTCTTATTTACGAGGGAGCTTATTTCCGCGGCTGCTGCATATGGATATCAGCCCTCGCCAGAAACGGGACCGAGCGAGCCTGGTGTAACTTTAACGGCCGTATAGACCTCCCACCCTCTTTTTCTACCCCTTCGACTTTCATCCTCCTGAGCATCGTCCAATTCATTTTGCCCACCGGAATTTTGTATATATTAATTTATTTTTTTCATATTTATTTATTCGCCGTGTCAACCCTTAATCTACCCCTTTACACTACTAATATTAAAATACACATGTGTATCCACCATCTCGATTCCCGTATGATATAATTATCCTCTATTTGTCTTTGTTAAAGATCGTAATTTTCGGGAATGGTCTCAAAGTCAAACTAATGTCCCGAAAGTAAAGAGTAATAATGGGTACTTCTCGTAGGTCCATCGTTAACGTTGAGCACGTTTCAAGGGCTGATTAGGCTCTTCGAACTCTCCTAGTATCAACTGTCCTTTGGCTTTCCGCTAACTTTCATCTTCGATTACGACAGTTGGTCCCCTTGTTTCCTAGGGCTCGTTGTATTTCTTCGACCCTTATCCCTTTAAAGGTTCTAATTTTCCAAAAGGCAAAAGGCACGAGCTATATAATATATTGTATATGTTTGTCAACTTTATTCTGTATCTATAAGTATGGTAGTATACATAGATAGAATTGGAAACGAAAGTCCATTACAGGATTTGGCAATGTTATCAAAAGAATATAAGGGATACACGTGGGCTATACCCAATATCACTGATACTATATGTATACCATAATACAAGGTGGCCGACTGTTTGATGTCGACTAGGGATTGAGGACTGGACATGTGGGATATACACTGTGTCATAAGAAAAAAGGAAAAATCTAAAAGCCTAGCTACACCAGGAAGGACATTACCATTTAGATTGTAGTCGATAGCCTATATCCTATATATACGTATCAGGGCTGCTCTTCGAGAAATCTACTGCGGGGATTCTCATGAATTCGAACAAGAGAATGAGCATGAAAACGAGATCAAGATGGTATCCATTTAGCAAAATTACATCGTGACGTAGAGTGTTACTCGTTTTGTGGAAATAAAAATGTCTCCGAAAAAGTGTCACATTATTTTCTACCTACAGCGTTCAAATTATCTGAAAATACTATAGGGACCTTGTCGTGTTCTAATATATTTATCGTACTGTATATATGTACTGATAATTACTAGGGGGGACTGCGTTATTCAAGAAGTAGACAAAACCATTTATTTTTCTTCATACGAGTAACGTTTAACAACAACAACAAGTTAATTATATTTTTTGTATATTTATTTTATTTTAGTCTGACTATATCTTGTGTGACGTGATTTTTCGACTCACGGTCAGACGGCGACTCCAGCTACAGATTCTCTCTCGTAAGATTTTTTATTTTTGAGTTTAGGTCGAGGTGCTCGAATCTGCCGTGGAGATAGTCTCGACGTACCGAGTTGTCCGGCAGAGAAAGAGTACCTGACGGAGACGTCTCCACGGACCGGTAGAGGTCCAGGTGAGATACCGGCGCCCCGCTAGAGGGTGGCAAAGGGCTGTAGAGCGAGCGGAGATAAGGTTTTTTGATACGGTTAAGGGCAGAGGAGGAACCCAATGACCCGAGTTACGGTTGCTGTGCCCAAATGTCGTGGAGGTAGAGGTAGAGGTAGAGGTAGGTGCCCAAATGGTAGAGGATCTCCGATTGTTACGTACCGATTCGCTAAGGAACGCTCTCGATTTAGTTTAAAGGCACGACCGAGGGCGAGGACAAGAGTTATCAGCTATAAGGATCTCGACCAATCAGAATGATTAGTTCTCGAATTTGACTATTGTCAAAGGCAGTCTGTCTTGGGACACCGATCGAGGTGCCTCGCGGTCCCGTGCTATCCGTTGATAGTTTTTATAGCTCTTTCCTATACCGTGTAGAAGGTTCTCGCGTTGCTCTCGCAATAGCCAGAAAATTCTATAGATTTTCTGCGTGTGTTTCGAAAGTGCAGTGCTGTGCTATAGTGCGGCGTCCACCTGAGTGTCCCCTGGACACAGTTCTCGGCCTTCGCGGATAAGCTGAATCAGCTCCGATGAGACTCTCAATTTATTAATTGGTGGATGGACTTCGATTTTGTAGCTCCGAGTCGTTTTGCTACGTTCTCGATCAATTGCTCTCTGTTTCCGGCACTATCTACCTGACACTTCCTCCGACCCTCTCGACCTCAACCTAGCAGCCTGAGTGGCCGTGCATTTCCGTAACCGTTCGCTCCCGTTCGTGCATCCAGTTGCGTTTGCTGACTTTACGCGACCCCAGAAATCGACGGGATCCGTTAGGCTACCGTCGTATTCGACAGGTTCGAGTCGAGAGTTTTCCACCTCAACTGCCAGGTCATACCGGATCGTCAGGTGAAACAAAAATTGACTAGCGCCCCCCTGGCATGCGGATGAATGAGCAAAGTGTGGACGGCCATAGGTGACATAGGTTAGTTCTCGGTTTCATGTTATCGATGTCGAGTGAAGAAAATATGTTACACTCGATATATGTAACAGTGCCTTTATTTATTTATCACTGACATTTCATCTGCCGTGTAGTATATGTTTCTCAAGAATTTTACCCTCCTCGATATCATTTCTTTCTCTTTTTATGTTTCTCGTTCCCTTTCTCTTTCCCCCTCTCTTTCGTATTTTCGGTAAAAATCGATAATTCAAGAACCGCGCGTCGAAGTTCTTGTTAAAATATTCGTGGCGCACAGTGATATTACTGAGAAACGACTGGCCATCTACGAGTTTCGAGAAAACGCAATATCCGCAGCATCCATTCAGCTCAGACAAACTTTGCGACGCAGTCGTGTGTACGAGAGAAAGAGAGAAAGACATGGAGAGTGAGTGAGTAATAGATTTATTGCGTCTTTTGCGAAAGTCCCTTGGGGCATCAAATAGAAAAGATACATACAAAGATACAAAAGATACATCATTCATACAACTGACAGACACGATAGAAATAATTATTCTTTCTTCACGGTATCGCAATTAATATTGCATTGAATTGAAAAAAAAATTAAAGTTTAAAATTTAGTATATTGAAGTAGGAAAAGAAGAGAGAGGAAAAAAAGAAAATTTGTTTTTCAAAGGAAAAATTATGTTTTCGTCATACATACGTAAACACGCGATACGTATGTAAGTTGAATGATTATAATTATACGAATTAAATGCCACAACAAGAATTAACGTCACGTGAAGAAAATAATAAAAATCATTGACGTGAGATTCCATAACGAGTTTGCTGCGTTCTTTCCTGAAAGATGATTTTCGGTGCATTAGATATATAGAATAATAATGTTATACATATACAAAACACTGTTTACCTATTAATCATTCGTATCAGCTGCCACGTGTAGTGTTTACTAGTGCGCATAGATTAGTGGTTATCGTACGAATGCACGTCGTCATTCGTCATTCATCGGTGGCTGCCCGTTGTCATTCGAGCAGGATGTGTAGGACCAGAAAAATAGCGGGAAAAAGAAAATTCGTGGCCGGATAGTGACGGTCGGGCGAACTTCCGGCGAAGCGAAGCGGCACGCTTGGATAATTCCTTCCGGCGCGATCCAGCCTGCCGTTCGCAGATTAGTTTTCACGATAGGCCAATTATTTTGAGTGGCGCCTAGCAATTAATTGGCTTAGCGAGATAGGCTAGTACGAAGGATATAAAAGAGAAATGAAAAAGAAAGAAGAAACTAATATAAATGTAGGAGATAACATTAGTGTACAATCCCACAGAGTCATTATGATTTAACACGTAAAGCACCGAGAAGACTCTGTTGACCTTTCCGTTCACGCCACACGATACTGTCAAACTGCGACCACGTGAATCACCGATGACCAAAGTGGGACTTAACGTGTTAACGATATAATCTTGATTTTCGATAATTACTTGGCATAAACTCGTCAATGAGTTTCAAGTGAAAAGAAAAAAAAAAGAAAATTATTATTTTCGATCGTCAAAGTTGACCTGATACATCCTACCCTTTCTCTCTACCTTTCTATTTTTCTTACTTTTTTTTTTTTTTTTAACGACCATCTGAAGATTATCGTCCATGTGGGATACGATAAGTATCCCGTATATTCACCATATTTATTATCCTTTCCTCCGTCTTATTTGCGGGTAAGATTTTTATCGTCGTTATTATCCAGTTTTCTCTCTTCTTAGTATTTTATCCCTTAGCTCGTAGGGAGAGAGGATATATCCACCTAGTGTGTAAGTAGAGGGATGTCGAGGGTGGGAGATTCTCGCGAAGGGTTGAATACGAGCCAGTATACTTTACGATTACATGCCCCGTGGGATTATGCCGCGGTGAAGAGTAACTAAGCGTTTTTAAGCAATTCTACGGGCTGTACCGAGGCGCCCTGACGCCCGGCGCCTTGACGTGCTTCTTCGATACTTTATGTGCCATAAAACGTTTTACAGCTTCAAGGGCTGCCTCATCCATGATGCGCCAAGGACGTTGAACTCTTGGATGAAATTGCAAAAAAAAAGGGAGATAAATAATAATAAAACCGGAGAACGTCACAGGGTACAGAGAGCGGCACTATCGAATATTGGCTGATACGTACCAATCGATTTTCATCTCTAAATGTTTCATATGGTTGTCGCGCGTACACCGATATTAATTTTAGTTGACGGACAGATTCGCGATTTCAAGTGCTTTCTGCTTTATTTTATATACTTTTATTTTTTTTAGCCTCCCTGTATGACGAAAATTGAATGGGTCCTCTCCTCTTTGGCTCTTTGTATCTCTCGAGTGTTTTTATGTAAAATACTGGTAATATCCAGCAAGGACCAGTCATGGTAGCTATGGGCAAACACTCGTTACTGTTAAGAAAATATGTGAGGCTAAAATGGCCGTGGGCCTGTTATTCGGATCCCTAAATAAAAACACCAGCCCGCCATGCAAATTTCATTTCGCCGCTTTAAGTGCCCACCACCCCCACCCCTCCCCATCCGCGTTTCTACCCTTAGCAGCCAGTCACCCCACCACCCTGCCATGGAGTCCAGAGTGTAAAATATCTGAGAAGAGACTAAGGTGATATATTTTTACATTTTCTTTTTTACATTTTTCTACCCCTAGCGCATAGTGGACCATTCGCTTCTGTTCTAGCCGGAATAACAAACGCGACTACTAAATCAAGAAGACGTTTTCTTTCCTTAACACTCTAGAATGATTCCCCTCTCGGAGCCATCTGCGAAACCATAGACCCTCTGGTAATCACGCCAATCGATGATAGCTTCAGAGGGATGGTTTTTTCTAGTGCGAGTGTGCATTAAGAAAATTTTAAGCCTGCGAAACTGGAAAACAGGACCTAGAATTTTCTTTCATTACATCCTCGGAATGGTATCCTTCTGGATGAATATCGATAATACAGCGAGCAGGGTAATGAAATTGACATTATTTTTCTATCCCCATGAGAATTTACGACCTCCCTTTCTCGAATGCTATCGGATGTGCATTAAGGGATTGTTTTTTTGGAAAATCGTGCAGGTCCGCCGCATGCTGCGGAGGGAAGCGATCAGGGGTGAAGAAGGAGGTAGAGAGAAAGAGAGATACAGAGAGGGAGAGAGAGGGAGAGAAAAAAAGGGTTGAAAAGGGAATTTGCCGCGTGGATTCAGACCGAGCCTATCCCACTAAGGGGGCTCGGGGTGTAGGCACCCCCTAACGGATCAATAGCCTCTGTCTGGCCTCACCCTCTCTCTACCCGGCCTCAGTGCCCTCCTTCGCCGACGACTCAACTCGAAACCACCCCTGAGGCCCACGCAGGCGTGTACATCCCCGGACGGGAGCAAGAGCCACCCCCATACAGCCAACCAGCACGTGTGTGACCCATTTCTTCTTTTATTTCGCCTCTTTTTCGTTAGCCTTTCACCTGCTTTGGCTTTATCTTTCTACCACCCTTTTACGCCAGAAACCCACTTTGCTAATGCTCAGCCTATACCTGGCAGATGCAACCCCTTAGCCCAGTGCCATCCCTTTGCAACCATAACACCTCCGTGACCCATCCGAAGCGTGGTCTATGTCTCTTATATCGATAGAAACGGCTACCCCTTACGTCCTAGTAAATAAAACAGTCGCTCATCAGACACAGCGGCGATACTGAATATCGAACTACCCTCGTATTACCAATCGATAGGTATTTCGCTACCGATCCCGAGAGTAAATGTGCACGAAGTTAGATTGGCAAGCGGGTCAACCTTAAATAAGAATGCAAAGATACTGGCAGCTAATTATAGAACGTCTAAGAGCTTACTAACATTTTTCGACCCTCGATTCTTCCGAACCCTTAGTCATAATTATGCCAGTAGTATTTTATGAACTTCACACAAAGAGGGACGGACTACGTAAAGTATGTAAGGACAAAAGTGAAGAAGCGAAGGAATTATTGGAACTTGCAAGAACTGCCAATGAAAGTTTCCCGACTACTAAAATACGAACATCCATCTAGAATAGATTCCACTCTCATTCTATCTCTATATCCTTTTCTCCCGTCGACCCCCGCCCCTCTCCCCGTCCTCTAGTTACTATAAGTATTATCCCTTATCACATTTATTCCGGGTTTAATTCGTCTTATCGACAGAACTCGAAATTGCAAGGGTACCGAGGAAGGTTGCTTGATGGAAGCAAAGAGAAGGGCTGAAACTAGCCTCTGAGCAGAAAACCGAATGAGAGAGCAAGTAAGACCGTCACGCATTTTACCTGCAGTTGCTTGATATGCATTGAAAGCTAGTGCCGCGAGCGGATTGGCTAGGGATAAGGGTGGAGAGGTTAGGTTTGGTTGTACGGAGGAGGACCCAAGGGCTTGAAGGACTGAAGGGAGAGGGTTGCTGTAGGAAAACGTAGGTCCGGGACGGAAGGGGAGGGGCGGGAGGTAGGTCGATCGCCAGGATTCCAATCAACATTTTACTGCCTGTAAAACTGGCCCATTTCGTAACATTGCTGCTCTGCTGGCGGTATACGCCGCCCTTAAACTCGGTAAGTTTCAGTCTATTACCCGTAGCTCAGCCGACCATCCAGCGCACCCCTAGGTTCGTCCTTTAGGTCCACCTTTAGCGCCCTTAAGTTCATCGGGGATTGTACCCTGCTAGACCGGAAATACAATCTAATGTAAAATCATTTTTCAAAGAGTTGGGGGAGGGGGTGGAGGAGGAAGGGTAAGAAAACAAAAAAAAATGAATTCTTTAATTGCAAACGAAGGGTGGTTGCATGGGGTCTGCAAGACAAATTACGGAGGGTATACAACGCAACCACCCCACTGGCCTCCGTGCAACCCTATCCAGCTCATCCCCCGCGACCCCTTTATATGAGTGCTGTAAAAAATGGCGTAGCTTCTACTTCCTGCGAGATTTTCTTAGTACACGAGGGAAGAGTAATCGTTTCCTAGAATGCGGCAAAAGTACCCTTCGTTATATGGCTCCTGCGCCAAGGGTTGTTCCTCTGCTAGCAGGGATGCATTTGTTGCTCCCCTGCAGAAATAAAGGTTGATATCGACATATATATATATATATATATACACCTATGTGGTTTACCCTTTGCATTCTTGGTATTGTATTATGTACGGCAAGGGGTAAAGGGATCTCTCCTTATTATTAGCGCACTCCAGTATACGGAACTATCGGGCCTATGTAAAAGCGGCAGCAACCCCCGCGTTAATTATTCACGACGAGGAACATGATGGTGGTAGGATTGCTTGGTTGTATTCACGTGAATCCGGGGCTAGACTTAATGACTCTGTCTCTCGGTAAATGAATCATTGCTCCTCATAGAGGGTGTCGAGGGGATAGTTGGAGGATCCTAAGCAAAAGGGTATTCAGAAGGTATGGGCCACGGTTAGCAGCTTTTAAGGGTGGCTTTAAAGACGAAGCCCCGTTTTAGCCCCGTTACTATAGCAAGTGAAATCTCACCCAATTTATATGGGCCACCGTGAGCAAGTGTAATTAACATATTCAGAACCCTTCGCGTTGCTTCCAGAAACAGTAACTTTAAGTAATGAGTCGTCAGTCAGCGTACCTTTGGGTACGTCGAAAGCGTCAAAGTCACCCAACCGCGCGTACCAACCGACCAACTATGTAGAAAGCCGAGAACCATCATTTTACATCCCCTTTGCCACCCTACCCTTCTCCGCTTCATCCCTTCTTACGAAAAGGGCTGTCATCGTTAACTGGTCCCAGGTGCTCGTAACCCGGTGTTCGTGTACGTGAGCGAACGCAATCAGAACGACGTCGTCGTGGAAACCTGTCGGTTTTACCAAATCAAGTGAAATCTTTAATAGAAGCTTCGAAAAAGTTTTAAAACCTTACCGACGTTTCTCCCTATCCTGCACCGTACGCGTATATACACCAGGGGCTGGTATTTTTCGTTTTCTTGACTCTTTAGTCTTACTTGAGCCCCTGGAATTCCCTTAGCGTATAACTACGTTGCGGTCTGGCTTTACTCGTCGTTACTGCGGCTCCTTTTTACGATGCGAACGTGACCGAAACACCCTCGGCGAAATACTCGTTGCTCGCACCGTGTTTACTATTGCAGAAGCTCTAAGTAAAAGGGGGTTGACGGGGCCAAGACTCTCGTTGTTAATACATTTTTCATTTTTAATCGTGGCATGATTTATACCGACCATATTGCTCCGTGAATTCACCCCTGTGAGCGTGACGCCTGGATTGGTCCAGGGATTTTATTTTTACGGCTATTTTCTTAACTGAATGAATTTTCGTCCCCTGCACGTGGGACATCTTTCGAAAAGTAAAACAATACGACAATACGTCTGCCATTCACGGGCACGTTATGTACTCATATGTTTTAGGGGGCTGGACAGTAAAGAATTTGATGCTGTCTACCATATGTGCTTTCATACAGCGATAGCACGTATAAGCCAGTGGATGAATTCTTCGGGGCGCGTTTCCAACCCCGTGCTGTTGTCAGAACTCGGTTTTACCTAGTTACAGGACCGGGTAAAGGGGTGAGTATAACGGGGTGATGGGATTGGTTTTGCGGAAGGCCAAAGGGTTTTAGGGGTTGTCCGTAAGCTCGCAAGCGGTGATGGGCTTTGTGCGGTAAATAAAGCTTCGTGTGTCAGTCTCGTGACGAGGGCCCGGAAACCCGTCCCTTAAGCCCCAATGGGGTGAACCGGAAGCGTGAAAATCCAAGAAAGACTGCCCGCCGTTTTGACGGTGAGTGACTATGGCTACAGAAAATACCGATGCAAATCGTATGACGTAACTATACAGGAAATACGTGAGATCGAGTAACCCTGCACATTTAGTTCAGAATTGTTTTTGAGCGATCAAATAAAATACGAATAAGGTATAAATTCGGGAAAATCGTATTACCCCTTACTTAATAGTCTATAAGTAATGTTCTTCATATAAAACTCTGTGGGTCGTCAGTCTTCTTGAAATATCCTAGGTACGCAAGGGCTCATCCGAGAAGTGGGAAAATTATCCACGTCGCCAGATCGTCGCGCCATTTTCTAAAAACATGGCTACTGCTATACTGGTGCAATGGGTGGCACCGCCGCCGGAGGACTGGGTGAAAACTCTGAGGCAGCTTTACGAGGACACGAGAGTCGTGAGCGTAACTCGTATTCCCTCTTCGTTGTTCTCGTCGACTCTCCGCTTGCGCTTTACGTAAGCGCATAGCCAGCCGGAGTAAGGTACGACTTTAATCCGCTAACAGCTAGCCGCGCGCGCGCGCGCTGTTCGTTTGGGTTTCACCAGATTTAAAGGACGGCAGTCACCCTTGCGCCAAAAGACCCCCAACCCCTTCTCGTAAAAGTACACGGTCCTACAACTCCTTTCTCTCGTGAGTAACGCGTTTCGGACCTTACGTCACATCCGTCAGCCAACAACTTCTTGCATGGCTACGTGTACACTATGGGTAGTATTCATTTAAATTATTTCAAAATTGACACAACCTACGACACGTATACCTAACTTGGACAGAGAGAATTATGCGATTGCGATTGCCAGGGAATTGCATGAAGTAAATTTTGAAAAGAAAAAATTATAGTGACGATTGATAATATAATCTAGTAAAAATCACAATCATAATGATACATCTCGACAGATATGTCAATACCTTTAGAATCTTTGTCCAAATGACTCACCATCGCGGTAGTAATTATTTTTCTGCGTGTACTTGATAATAATAAGAATAAGCATGTCGTGGAATTTTGTTTAAAGATATATAAACATAGTTCCCATAATTCTTTTGATACATTGGTTGATACAGGGTTATCATGATTATCCCGCATGAAATATAATTATCTATAATTGATATACACTATGATATTAGAGGTAATAACAATGCTTATGGTTTTCTAGGCTCCATTAATAATTATTAACTGTTTCCGGTATAAACGGAAAACGGTTAGCACGTGACGGAGTTGCTGTAAAATATAAATGCTTAATGAAATATCATGTGACCGGCTTATTTGGGAGTGTCTTGAGTTTCATGGATTGAATAGTGATGGAAATCTAGCTGAAGCTTCTTTGCTTCCGGTGGTTGGAGTCATCGATTTGCATGCATACGGGGTTTGGAGCTGTGTACCAGGGCCTCGTTGTCAACGCGGTTGGCGTATCGTTATAAAAATCAGAAAAATACTTATAAAAGGGAAAAAGTCACGGCTGTTTTCTCCCGGAAATAAAATACGACCAGGGGCGGTTACGGGGTGGGTAATTGAAAGGCGCCATTATTTCTCCTTGGGGGTAGGAAAGCACTGGGTGTTATCGTCACGTAGACTACCCTCTCCCCTGACCTCTAGCGCTTTTTCGAGTGTTTGGTTATATTCGCAAAGGAAGCACAGGGAGGGATAAGAATGCCGAAGGTGAGGGTGGAGGATGAGCATCAGGGTGAATATACGCCTGAGGGTGAATCGTGACGTCACTCCTTGTTTACAAGCCTTTCCTTGCCATTCTTTCTCACCGTGCGGAATCCTTCTTGACTTTCTCTTTTTCTTTTACGAGGCCACCTCGCCCACGATCAGGACTCTAAAGGACCGAGGTTCCTGGCCTTACTCGGATCCTTCCTTTCAACCTCGCTACAGGATCCTGGCTAAAAGGATGCGTGCCTCCTAGGGATATTGCTTTTTTACATCCTTTTAGCGGTCGCTCAAAGAATCCTTCAGGTATATTGACGCGTAAATGTCTTCAAGTAGATAATATGAGGCACAAGCACTCCCTTGTGATTCTAGGGGAATCCTTGCGTATATGCACTGCCTAAAGCTATACAGCGCCTTTCAAAATAAATTAACCTCATTGATTTTTTATTTATCGGCTATCATCATGCGTCTAATCTCATTTATAGGGAAGGCGATCTTTGACCTATTGAAAATACCTTAGTCTCCATAGGAGAGCAGGTCAAAGTTCAAGAATCAGAATGGGGTGGTCGTGAATATTATGGACACCGGCAAGCTTTGAATTTTCCTCAATGTCTTTGGTCCTTGGTTGCAGTGAGGAAAATAATGAGTCATTTTTTAATGAGCCGCAATGCGAAGGATTTCTCTAGATCGAGCACTATACAGATGGACCGACTATGTATATGTATATATACCGAAAGTGCAAAAAAATGGACTGTCTTGAATCCCTCATCCAAAGTAATTTCGCTAATGTCGCACGATTCTTTCATTTCAGTCTGCCGTCTGCCTGGGAGATTAACAGCACAGAATACGAACTTCGTCTCGAAGCGCCATTATTTTCCAGATTCTCGTGGGATTACAATCGGATTTGAACTGGCTCGATTCTTGACTGACCCACTTCCTAGAATATCCGGGACTCGCTGCTGCTGCTGCTGCTGCAATCTACAGGACTCCGTGGCTCTTGACATTTCTCACGGTAATATCGACCTGACGGGTTGGTACCGACGTCGGTGCACCTTGCGAATATGACTAAGAAATTTTCTCCAGCATCTACATGTGTATATATGTACCATTATCTCACAGTATAAATAGTCGACCCGTGTTATAGAGAGAGACATCAAGTTCCTGACTATTTCAGGCGTTCGGGAATAAAGCGACCCTTAAATACCACAGTGTACCGATGAACTGTGAACTTCCTAGACATTTGCATCTCGTACCTCGAGGACCCGTGAACTTTATACGGGCTCACTGCATTTCCCATGCACCAGTGACACCAGGTCAGACTATCAGGCACCGGTTAAGGCTCAGGGCTTAGGGCGCCGTCGTCAGACGTAACGCGTCATCCCGGACGAGGGCACTGGCTGGTATCGTAGGGTAGTGGGGCGACGGAGTACAGCATTAAGCCGCATGCTTAAGAATGCGACGCGGCGCGTTGCGGCGCTATGTCCGCTTAGCGTGCCCGCTGCGGATGACGACGAAACGATACCAGGGCATGGCAAGGTATTTTCCACGTGGTGGCCCTTTTCTCAAGAGACACGCGATGACCCAGACAGAGTGGCGACTGAACCTCCTTTATACACTATGCCAATCGGACACGGCGGTGCGCATGCGCGCGCGACGCGGTTATTCTTAGACGATATCGATAAAAAAAAAAGCGCAACCTAGTAATACTCGCGGAGAATGATATTACGATTTATCACGATGACAGCGAACAATATTTTAACGCGTGTCGTTGGAATCTTTTGTTGATGGAAATATTTTATTACCTTATGCATATGAGGTGTGATACGTCGAGGTTATCGTCAAGAGTCGAGATAAGAAGGTGACGGTAGGCCAGTGGGAATATTCGAACTCCATGATGAAGAGGGACCGGTATGAATCTCGGGAGCATATTGCGGCGAGCCATGCTCTCGTTAACGGAGTCGTTACGCCTTCGGACGACGCCAGAACGTCGAGCAGTCGTTATCGTCCCAAAGCTAAATCGTTCCAATTTCCCGTGAAACGAGCCGCTGACACCGAGGCTCATCCCAGTCGGCCATCGAGCCAGCCAGCCACTTTCCTCCCTTCTCGATTCCCTATACCATATTTCTCCTACCGTTATCCATGGCACGGCCATAATAATTGGCCAGAATAGCATACCCCAACCACTGCGAGACGAGCACGGACTTACCGGCGATTTAATATAATTCAGGGATGGACCCGGACATGACCTAATTTCAAGGCATTTATGTAAATCGACCTACAGGTCTACAATGAGAGGATAAAAGGGCGCTTAGGATTTCACCCCCCCCCACCCTCCACCCCACCCCCGAAATTTTTCCTCAAAGCTAACCCAACCTGCCCTTGCAACAGTGTCTCCACGTACGCCTACACCCTGAACATCCTCACGTGTTCCAATCGCATTGACGTGTGCAGTAGGGATGAATACGCAGCAGGCAGGACCTACCCCTAATATATTAACAATGGCTGAATTACGCAGTAACGTGCGTGGCCACGTGCGTGCTTACCTACCTGAGCTTCCTTTATTTATCCAAGTTGACCTCGCTCGGGTCAACGTGTTCTACGCACACTTCTACCGATGCCCTATAACCCATCGTACATTCGATCGGCTAGAAAGGTTTTACGACCCTTAGTGAGATCAGCACTGACATCGTCCCTCACTTTGGGACCCAATGGCAGATGACGGAATTCGATTCCGCAAGGACAACTTTGAGAGTCACTTCCGTATTTATCCTCCGAGTATGCAATAGGGGCGAGGGGCGGTGAGCATCCCCAAGTAGAGTTTTCATACATATATATATATATATATGTACCCTGGCATGACATTATCTACGTGGAGGGTACAAGGGGTTGCCGGGACGTATAATCCAGGGACCTGACGTTTGCCGAGAGGACACCAAAGAAGAAGGGTGGTAAATCGCGTGACTGGGCCATTCGTCTTTCGGCTTATCCTACGGGGCACGCACTCCTACGCCTACACCTAATACCCCCATCCCCATAGACCACCCCCATGAACTTCTTATCTGGCCACGCACGCACTTTATCTACGCTCACGAGAGTCTGACCCAGATACAACACTCATTTTGACTCTTCCCAAAGATTCTATCGTGTGTTTCGATCTTAGGAAACTTTTTTTTTATTACGAAACACACGTTCCGTGTAAAAGATTTTTAGACAGGGGATCGATCACCGATAATTCATTTTACATGATCCGTATAAGAAACAGCACGGATACGTCTAATGAGATTATGTCATACGTTATCTTTATCAAAAGGTTAACTTCGATTTAATTTATTTTTTTTTCTATCTTTCAGGTAATCGATACAACGGTATAAGGATCGTCACGTATATTGCGTATACGATATAGGGAATCACATTCGGCTCATAAAGCAAAGAAGCATGAGTCGGAGATTAGCCTTTGATCGAATCGCCTTGTGATTTCAGCCAAAAGAGAGCTTCGTCATTCTAGGCTATATCCGGTGGACAGGAAGTAAAGAATATTCCTTGAGGGTGTGAGGCGTGACTGGCACGATACCCGTAATTGCTTGGAGGTCGGTCGTGAGGAGGATTGAAGAGGGTGGAGTAATACATACATGCACAAAAATATATATATATATATATATTTAGGTACACGTATTCCATCAGAAGATCAAAGTCCTTGTATAATACATCGAACGAAGCGCAGCACGTCCTCGGAACATCCTGCGGCTGATACTAATATCCTGAACGTTATTTCTGGACCTATTTTCACCAGTTTACGACTCGATGGTGGTTGTACTCACTCTCTCTCTCTCTTAATATTTTTCTCTTTTATTCTCGCTCTCTCTCTCTCTCCCTCTCTCCCTCTGCTTTTGTACACTCCTTGGCTTTCTCAAGGTCTGCGTATATATGTATAATGTATGCGTGGCAGATATGGTTCACAGGGTAGGAAAACGCGAGAAAAGGAGGCGCGAAAGGGGCGGTGAAAAGATTATGAATGCCCGGGGCTGCGAAAGGAAATCAAATTTGCTTATGAATGGTGGTGATTAGGGTTAATGCTCCGCATTAGGCAGCGCATTGTAAGTCCGTCTGGCTAGGCATTGTGATTGCCTGCCGAAATAAGCGTCTCGTAGTCCCCGCTGGGACAATAAGAAGGAGGTTAAAAAAAAAGCAGAAGGAAGAAGAGAAAAAAGTGACAGACACATATTCGAGAGGGATAGAGACGGCGGAACGAGAAAATAGCAAGGGCAGACGAATATCGCGGGAGATCGAGAGGATGGAATTTTTCGGCACGAGCCAATAGACAGGGAGGTACGTTTCTTTATTTATTTACTCGCACTCGGTTTGAGTAGCAAATTTATACACGGGGGATTGGCGCAGCTTCGTATAAATAAATGAAGGAGAGAACCGCGGTGTAAAAGAAAGGGGGGAGACGGAGACCAAGGAAAAATGGGAATTTCGAAATAATACGCAGACACTACGCGTCGGGTTGTACAGACGCCGTCCCGGGGGGGCGAGACCTTGTATAATTCATATACGTATTTTTTATGCACCGTTTGCCATAGGGGAACCGGCTCTGTGCATCAGTCGATTCGCATTAGAGTCAAAGATGCAATTAGAGTTGTCGCGTGGCTCCCTTTGATAGTTAATCCGAAAAAATTCAAACGACCTCAACCCCATCTCTGTATTGTCAGCCTCGGAATGCCTATAGAAAGAAAATGTGTGTTCGCTTGAATTGCCATGGGGTTCACCCTCCAATTTTGAGTTCACGAATAAGAGTGACCCTTGCCTGACCAGCATTGCCTTTTCTTCTCCCCAGCGAGTGGCTGACAGGATTTTTTTTTTAATGAGCTTACGGTTCCATGAATCCCCTGGAAAAATGACGGGACAATGACGCAACCTACGCTTTGGCACACGTACGTCCAGTTACCAAAGCAGCCCTAGCGGATATTACATACATTATAGAAAGTAATCGTATTCTTGGTGGAATTGTAGAAAATTATATTGCACGTGAGTTTTTTTCTTCCATTTATGCACCTAATTACGTATTTGACTATGTAATATGTATCCACGAAGTATCGACCATCAAATCCTTAAATACTTTACGGTCGATTGAGGACTCTTTAATATCCTTGGAATATTCAGCCGCGAGAAATCATTCGCCGTAATGCTATACCGATCACAGCAATTTCCTCGGATCGTTTTAATGGGAAGTTGACGAGGTGAGAGCGATAAAGTAAGAGAACTTGAGACATAAAGAACGTAGAAAGAGCGAGACTGAGAAACGAAAAGGGAGAATCTCAAAAGGGACGGTGTAAACTGGCTATAAGAGGCATAAGAGCCGGAAGGGCTGTTTATTAAGTCGCCAAGCGATACCTTGAAAGGAACGATTACCGAGTTTATCGCCGCTCGAAATAACGAGGAAAGACGCGCCCTGTCGATCATGAGAGGTTAGATTTTACGTCCAATTACGAGTTTCGGGCCGAGTTGATGTCTCTTGCAGCCCCGTTCGAAGCCCAGGATATTCGAATGATTCGGCATCCAGCAACCAACCCCCGTCGTTGATCGTCCATGCTTTATTGACCCTAAAAATCCCAATTTATATTTTTATACGCGTTGTCTCCGCGTAGCTATTCGGTATTAGGCCACAAATTATCCTTTGAAGGACCACAGACGTACCATCGTCCCCTTTATCCTTCCGAGAGAATATATATCTCATTTCCACCCCCCCGAGTTCCACCTTAAATGGGTTATCCACTCTCTTCCTGTTACTCCAATAGAAAGTATCGAATAAAGTTCGCGGGGTTGAACCACCCTCAGGGTGTTTTACCTTTTTAATAGATAGGGACAGAAAATAGAAATATAAGAAAAATAGTCATTGACGTGCTACCCACCGCCACGGGTACGCATTATAGTAGGAGCTGCCAATGGAGCAGGAGGACTGGAGGACAGGGGGTTGGTATTGCCTACTGGCGTAGTACTAGTAGTAGTAGTAAGCTGGTTGGAGAACGGAGTGTGTATCGACCATTGACGTCATCCGCCCCCACCGGTAACTACGTCACGTATACGTTCTGCGGCGTAGGAGGTGGCATTGGCGGATCAGGACTGTATCGACAGAGAGGGAGGCCCCGTGGCTGGTGTGTGTTCCTTTAAAAAATATCCCCCATTAAATTACGTCACGCGCACCGGAGACATTGATCCATCCCATTTCGTAATGAGCGACGTGTTGAATTCTATCGGAAAATATCGACGCGCACGGAGAGGGTAATAATGTCAGGTTGAGATGATACGATTTCCCTTGACGCCATGAAAAACGCAACGTTCCCAGCATAAGAGGTGGATGCGAAGTCGGAATAAACTTTTTCTCGCTTTCCGTTAATTCTCGAACTTTCAGGAGGGAAGAGCCGCTCGTACCGGTAGAGCGGCTGAAATCCGCGAGCGATATTGGGGTAAAATAATATGACAGAAAATAAAAAAAAAAGATAACCGCCTGAAAGATACGCAACAGGAGAGGAGGGGAGGTCGAGGAGATTTGTGATGTACAAGTGTGGTACGCCTGGCGCGTGCGAGTCTGCGCATAAGAGTCGAGTGCAAGGATATTGATCGAAACTTCCCCTTGACTGTCGGTGGGAACCCCTTTCGAGTTTTCCGACCCCCGCTTAACACGAGCGTACTTGGACGCAGTCGCGCGCCTATATATATATATATATATATATATATATACGGGAACCACCCCTTCGCTGCTCACCGGTAAATTCTCGAAAGGAGGGCGAAGAGGGAGGGAAACGAAAGCGCGGGAAAACTCGGCCTCATTTTTCTCGAGGGAGTGTGCTCCGCAACTTCTCTCCCGCTCTTCGTCCCGGCAGCGTGAAACCACCCGGCACCCTCTAACTCTCCTATCCGTGTAACACCCTAGAAAACCATCCTCGTGACCCTAGTCGACCGGTTTCAGATGAAAAAAGAGGTCCGTTTTGTTTTCCTCGTTCCGTTTGTTTTGCTCGTCATCCGTCCACTGTGGTTTCATTTGTTCGTTGCATTCCGCCATCCTCGCCCATCCGCCCATCCCGGGCAAACCGAGCAAAACGAAATATCAGTTTTCGCTTCCGGTAAAGTCCCGCTTGCAAGACCATAAAAATTAGACTCGATGAAATTTTACTACGGGCTGACACGTGTGCCAAGGACACGTGTCAAACTTTCCCATTAAACTTTCTCAACAAAGTTATATAACACCGTATGCACAATGGCTGACGTACTATCGGCACGTTCGTATATATCTATGTGTATATATATATATATATATATTTTAGTGCTTGGTCGCTCTATTAAAACTTTGGTACACACTCATTAAATCACAATATCTTTATCACAACCATAATGTCGCCTACGCGTTGTCATATTGCACGGGCAAGCCTCGCGTAAATAACCCACATATGCATATGTGCATACGAGCATCGTCAGTTACGATCGTCGAATTGAAATTCGAATGTGCGATTCTAGAATCGTAAAGCATAAGAGGGACGAGAATTATGCCTTTATTATTGATAATAAATTTTTTTCTTTAATATAATCCCATACTTTACACTTGACCTCTTTGCTGCGCGACGCGCTTGGAATTCATGAAAAATAAAGGCACGTATGAATTCTCGGACACGTGGCCGCTATACACATGGAATTATGAGGATATGCCAGCTCGCTACGTGACGCTGCGTTTCCGCCTGATTTTTCTTCTAATTGACCAGCTCGTTTCGTACGCAATGCGTGACGGAACGCTTGCGTGTCTCATAGCGAAATAAGGGTCTTGGGACACATGACCGTATTGTACCTAGATGGACTCTATACGTGCGGCTCTATCCGTAAGTGCGTGTTCCGCGACACGTACGAAAGTGCGTTGTATTAGAATCTTTCGGCAATCTAGTTAATTTTCTTTCAAGTACACGAAAAGTATCTTTTGCTATTTACATATGTATACGATGGTATCACGAATTACCTGATTGTTTGTATATTGTCTTATCGCGTCGTGCACTTTAATTAAGCATTCAATTAATTTGCCTTCCGACACGACAATTCAATTCGTGGACGCTGGAACCCGTGAATAATGCCAAGTCCCGTGGAGACGTCAAAGTTTACGAAAACTCAGAACGGCTTCTTCTGCTCTAAGGGCACTTACATAGAAATTTGACGAAGGGTGGACTTAAGTTTTCTGGAAGGGTAGCCGAATCAACCCTTCGCTTAAGAACCCTTCCGCTTAGATACTTGACTTCTTGGCGCATAAACTTGCCCCCCCCCTGCCAGCCCACCTCTTTAATCACTTATTTTCAAATAATTCGCGCCCTTTGCCGAATGGCTCTTGCATTTTTTCAATAACAAGTATACGGTGCTATGAAAGTGCACTAGGAGTCCCTGTACCCATTTCAGGCTTACAAGCTTAACGTACCCTGACATTGAAAAGTACACATGCCCACTTGCATGCACAAGGATATCCGCACGCAATAACTTAACACGTGCATATGTCAACTGGCACAAGATAAAGTGCAAAGTGCAGTTCCTTCGTTGCACTTGATTTAATTCCGAGTGCAGCAACCTTGAAAAGAATGGTCGTAAATCCCGTACGCGATATCATAATCATTGATTTATCCTTTACAAGAATGAAAAAAAAAAAAAGAAATGAAGTACTAGATCGAATAGGGAACGACCTGAATATGTTTATCAGCGTTCGTCCGTATAGTAATGGCTTTGAGAAAGTTTGCGACAAGAACAAGATTTCTTCTAGCAACGGTGGGGATAACGAAGTGGCTCCGCGATACGGATATAACGTTTCGATGGAGAGGTAAAGTTGCTCAGAGGGTTGTGAAAGGATGAGGGAGTAGGTCGAGGAGAATGCTGGAGATGAAAGGGGAAGGCAAGAGGAAGAATCAAGGATAAGGCGCGAAATGGAAGCGAGCTCAAGTAAAGTGGGCCGCTTCGCGTGCCTATAACACTAACGATAACAATATACATATACTATGGGGACATTGAGAGAAAATTTTTCTCTCTTTCTCTTTTTTTTTCACCCTCTCGTTCCCCGTCACTCTCCGTCTCCGTATGTGGAGGACAGGGAAAGACCAAGGGAAGCGTATACGCAGCAGCTGGAGACGCGAACGAATTGCAAAGCTGAAAATTTGTTGCGTGCTCCGAAGGGGTGGGTAGAAAAGGGTGGAATATAAAAAATGGTTAGATATATGTATATGTATATTTATATATATATTTAGATATGTATATATATATGTATATATATATGTATATATGTGTATATGTGTATATATATATATATATATGCTTAGATAGATGGTAGAAGGGGTGGTCGGAACATACGAATGGACTTGCGTCAGCAGTCAATGCCAAACGTGGGATTTAATTTCGCTAAGAGCACTTGAACTGACTGAACGAAACGTGTTTTGTTCAAGTGTGGACGCGCGTCTTCGCTGCGCTAAATCGCTCACCCGTTAGCCCGCCAACTTTAAAAGGAAATCTCTTTCTGTTTTTCCTCGCGTATACTCTGTCACGTGCGTATATATACGTATCTGCTTATCGCCTATGCGGATAAGAGTGTTCGTCTATGTTCCATATATAACGACAAACAAGGATCCCTACTTTGCTCCTGAAATTGTCAACGTCCAACGGGATCAGGGTTCATGAGACGTCAGTGCGCGCAACCGGTTTCTCGCCACGCAGAGAATTCTCGTGGAAAACATATAAAGAGAGGAAAAAAATATGTAATAAGAAAAACAAAAATAAAGGTCAAAAGAAGTCCTAAGGCGATCTCGTTATCTCGTGAAAAATATAAAATACGCCAAATTGTGAACCACGTGTCTTGTCGCGGCTTGAGGTGAAACGGTGCAGAATTTAAAAAATCTGACGTGGAATATATTTGCTTTCGAAATTTCATAACTTTTTCACAGATTTTCCATACTGGATTCGTGCAGCAGCTTCACGCTGAACACGTGATTCGCAATTGTTTTGAGATACGGGTAAAAATTGAGACGCAAAAAAAATTTGTATTACAATTTTGTAAATCTAGATATTCGGTTTTCGATAAAAATCTTGCACCGTTTCACCGCAAACCTCAAATGTACGTCTTAGCGAATACACTCTGGAAGTAGAAAAGTCGATTTGAATTGGATGCCGGAAAAATCGCGATACGAGGCTCGATGTAAAGGGTGGTACTATAGGTATCCATGTACCGAAAGAGAACTGTTACGATTTCGCAGAGCAGCTTGTATATGGACGAAAGGTAGGAAAAGAGGTTAAAAAACGGAAAAAAAAAAAGGGAGATTGTGAGACACGTAGAGAAGGGTGTGGTACGGCGTAAACCTATGGGGAAACGGGGGATGGTATCAATGAGAATATCCATCGGGATAACGATAATGCGTCCGGAGATTACACCCCTGGGAGTAATACAACTCGGTTCCACGTGGCCAACTGATTTCTATCGTCGGGTACATTTTCCTCCTGCTGCCAACCAATTTCTTAGCGTTACCGTCGAAAGTTTGCTTAGCGATACGACCATTTCCATTCTTGTCTTACATAGCGAAATCGAGACGCACCCTAACTGTAATGGAGAATATATATATACGTAGACTAATACGTCGTGCTATAGCTAGTAATGTATATCCAAAATACATTACTGATTGAGGCGTCTTTGATACTAATAGTACTATCGTATGACAGAAAATGCAATAGTCAATACAGCGTATGTCAATTACGCGGAAATTACTGCGCATCAAAACAATGCTGCGGTTGCCTGGGTAAATTCATGTAGTACTCCCACTAGCGATTGACAGGTGCTTCCGCATTCCAGTGTGGCTTTATCAATGAATTCCGGACGTAACGCAGGTCAGAGATGTCTGACTGTTGTTCTGATAAGGACAAAGGTCGTTGACTGCCGTTATGCTAGGTTTACACATATTGCATACCACGCGCAGGGGTCGCGGGTTTTATATTGAGAAACCATCTTACAGTATGGTACATGCTAAGATATTTTATGAATATTAAATTGCGACCTTACCACGGTATAGAAATATATATATAAGAAACATATTATATTTATATTTATGTCCGGTTATGTATATATAAACCTGTCGATCGTATATTTCGAGGACAGAAAACATAAAGGGGCATTCACAATAATGAGCTGACGCGTTAAAAAAAAAAACTACTATCTTGGGACGTCACACCATTGGAATTCCACCCTATCCTAACCTAACGAAACATTTTCTAAGCCCATCACGACTCGCGGTGCCAAATTTGGTGTGACACCCAGCTTTATGGTCCTGAAAGCATTCGTTACGCTAAAAATTCTTCGGACCCCAAAACAGCCGCGTGTCCTCAAAGTAGCCAATACGTAAGTTAAATCGTCTCCAAAATAGCCCAACGCCAAATTATAACATGTACATATATTTCCTTGAGATCCTCCGTAACTTACTATTACTCTATATATCCAATTCCTTCGTACCGTTACAATTCTTTTATTTTTTCCAGCAATTCTCATTTCTCATCCCAGTCTAAAAAGTATAATGAATGATAAGGTTAATGCACGCCACTGCGGGATGCCCGTCAATTTCCGGGCTAGCCAGTATCCTTCCTTAATGTATCCACAGCGGAAGTGTTGGATATCCCAAAGAAGAAACCGAGGGGATAAATGGTTACACAGGCTACAGACGTTAAAGACAGTCTGTGCATCCCCAAAGAGGCATATGCATCCATGCAGTGTTTACTATACATAAAATAGAAATAGCGGCCGAGCGATAACGAATGGCTTCGAATGCACGGCTGGATGCGAGACGAGTGAAAAGTGGGCCAGTGCGCAACGCTCGACAAACACGTCGGCTATTTCTGCGCCAGACGCATGAGACACGTCGGCAGGATTGGCGGAACGACGAGAGAAGCGAGCGTCGTGCAGGGGAGGGAAAGTGCATCCCCAGACCCAGAATTAGAGTGACTCAGAAGATTATTTGCGTTTATGTAATCCGAGAAATTCGACGCGACGCTTCGTGTCTCCTTCTTACCCCGGGCCCACCCACAACAGTGGCCTACAGTTAACGCTCTCTCTCTCTCTCTCTCTCTCTCTCTCTCTCTCTCTCATCATATCGTATATACGCCTTACTCCTAGCCACTGGAATATTCTTCTCGTTTGCCGCCCACGAGGCGTCGCGATGTCGCGAAACTAACCGGGAGACGGTGTCACGTTGCATCCGCTACTTGCATTCCAACCGGGAAGTGCATTCCTCGTCTTTCGTGCTGATTTAAATACTTTTAACCGTTAACCGTATCCCGTTTCTCCCTATGCCTAAAGCCAGTACCACAGTCCTCGTGTACATAGTGCAACGACGACGGTCGCGTGCTGCGCCACGTTCAAAGAGATATTATCAGCAGGTGTACATCCTCGCTAAGAACAGTAACACTTCCGATGAGTTTTCATGATCCTTTTCACAAGAGATAAGCGCAGTGTATTTTTCATTTTGAGGACAGTGGAACGGATACCGGTTAACTGGCCGATGATGCACTCGGTCAATTACGGGTACGAGCTTCGTATGCAGCTCCACTGGTTCTATATAAATATATGAAGACTGGTATGTGCACTTTATGCTACTGGGTATAAAAGCGCGACATTGTCGAGGGTATACATAGTGCGAAAAAAAACACGATTGAGGACAGCATGTTTACTAGAAAAATTGTACTGTTACTGGCACTGATGCGGATTTGGAATGCAAGCCTTGTGCACTCTTTCCTGGAGGAGGGATTACTGGCTAAATCCATCGGGCCATGGGTTACGTACAGCAAGTGAGTCTCGCTATGGTATTACAGCCGTACGCCGTATTAACTGTTGGAAATAATTCTAGCCTGAGAACCGTCCAATTGCTGAATCAGTTGTGCAATGACTCTCAGGACGAGTCATCCGTTGAACGTGATGCGTGCTACGGGTGTTTCTTTAGAGCGAGTAATCAAGCTTCTGGATATCCAATGCTACTGGCAATGTCTAACTGCGCTGACATTTACTTGAATAACACAGATTACGGTCACTGTCAGAGATACATACGAGTAAGTAAGAAAATTGTCTCTCGACATTTATGAATATTTCATGTCGATTAATCGTAGAAGAACGAATAATGATAATAAGCAATGTCATTGCAGAATGCAACAAATTCGGCGAGCTCGAGAACATCGCCCAACACGATCTACTGTACATTTTTGGAATGCGTACGACAAGTTAACAAGGATATGCTTGTAAGTGGATAATTAATTTATTTAGCAGCTACTGTAAACCAGGACGAACCCTAAAAAGACTCGCCGGCCTTTCATCTAATTAATATCACTCTGTGTAAAGTCTATATACAGATCTGTAATTGGGAAAAATTCAATTACCGAATGTACATGAATACGTGTAGGACGCTCGAGAAATCAAGAGGCAGGAAGGTTTCGTCCTGGGAAGACGTATCCTGCGTCCAAGAAGAGTCCTGTGCGTCGTGCGGGATTTTAACGAAGGAAGTACCAAGCGACCTGGAGCGGAACCAGTGGATCCTCGCGATCCCCGATAGAGGCGTGCAATATGAAAAGAAAAAAAGAAAGGACAGAAAGATAAGAACCAAACAATGTTACAGATCAGAGAATGCATCGGTGAAGCAATGGAAATTTTACCAACCGTTTTTAACGGGACCGAACAACAGCTGGCACAAGTATTCGTCAACACCACTGCCTGTATTTTAGCCAGGGCACGATGTACCGTTTTCCAGGATATGGAAGCCACTTCCAGAACCATCCTGCCAACGGTTAACGCCGTTCTGGTTAATTCCGATTATGACATCAGTGTCGTCAAGTTTCCATATATTTTAGGAAAAGGCGAGGGCTGCACCAGATATCGTAATATGGAACAAGCTACTTGGCCAGGCGTTGACTGCTAGCTGTTTTATTATTTTCTTTATTATCAATATCTGTTGAATAATAATAATGATGATTATTAGTAATGGCGCCCAGTATTGGAAAGGTATGATTTTGTTGTGCTTGCTTCAGAACGTGGTACAATAATGTCTGCGGCTCGGTCAATTTAATTCAATATGCAGATGTTGTTCGTGGAATTCCACAGGAAGGATAGAGCAACGTATAATGACACGTTAACGTGGGTCGTATACGGGAATAACAAGACTTTTCGATATTTCTGTAAAGACTTGGAAATAAATATATCCTACTTACTTGGGGATATACTTACAAAAATAGAATACACGTATTGCAAGGTGGTTAAGCGCGACTGAATGGCGTTTCCAAGCAATGAGATCGTAAACAATCGCTCGGAACGTGTTATGGACGCATTCCGCGGGTGTCATCGAGCTAAGAATAACCCTAAGGATCTCGAGTCGAGCGAATCATCGCCTAGCCAATGACATCATCATCGCGAAGTCCATTACGCATGTAAACGTTCAAACCAAACGTAGGTGTCTGTCACGTGTGTATCCTATACATACATATATGCTGGACTAACGTACTGGTCGGAAGTCAACGTTTACGTGGTATAATATAAATATTTTGGTCAACCAACAATAATTTCCTATTGATCTTTGGACTTGGCATACCTCGAATTTCCATTTAGAAACAGGCGAAAAGAAATATTTCGAACGTCGCCTTAGTATTATTAGAACTTTTGTCGGATTTGTATACACAAGGTTTCCTGCTTTGTTTCTCGTCTTTAAGTTTCTTCTATGCAGCTTCGAGAAACTAAACGTTGACTGACATCTAGTGGATGGATGGCGCACCAGTCAAGCTTAATAAGCTCTGATGATATTTATCCCACGCGTGCGGACGATGATAAAGTTTTACATGGGTCTGATACTATTTTTTTTTCTTCATAACTGTTATAATTGCCGTGGGATGACTTGTGGGAAATAAAATGAATAATGCATAGTGTGCGAAAGTTTTGTTAACACAACTCTTTTATTTAGTTTTCTCTCACTAGATCCTTATATGTATACGATCTGTATACGTAAGGACTGTTAAGCAGTAAATAAACGTCTGCGTATGTATAAATTGGATCTTGCTAAAAAACATTTCTATCCGCGATACGTCAGGCTCTAATAGATATTCTGAATCGCGTTGAGGTGGGTTAAAAAAAGACGATGGAAAATTACTTGCATAAGTATGTATAATATATCCGATAGAAGTGGGACAGTTTTAGCCCAGGAACTGTACCTGGCTTACTTACGGTAGCTATAATCTACATGCAAAAATACTGAAAGTGTGTATACCTATATGAAGGGATGTCAGGTTCGTGACGTATTACAAACAGGTGACAGAATAACCGATGACGTCAGGTGGAAGGGCAATGGACCAGCTGCGTTTGCGCGTTATGCAATGTATTTCGTATTGTTAGCAGTTGGAAATAAATATTTTTAAATTCATCTTGCAGAAGCAACTCCAACGAAAGGGACTAACTGAATAAGAAGCGTATGAAGGAAAAGCTATGGTTTTTATATAAACATAATATAAAGCCTGATAGGTACTAACTTTAGCAAGGAACTAGCGAATGAAATTATTAATTTCTTAGTCGCTGTCATAACGGAGCTGACATTGCTTACGATTGGTGCTGGAATCTCTGTCATTCTTGGATTGTTCTGTTTTCTGGTTCCTTGATGCCGGTCTGCCGGTCAATTTGTAACACGAACCGTCTGGACTCACGCCACCGTACACCAAATGCATGAAACTGTCAGCCATCATGATTCTGTCGGCGATCGAAGTTTGTTTCGTAGAGGACGAATAGTGCTGACATCTATCGACATGTCTTACAAGCTGTTTCTGATTACTTTTTAGTTTTGACGTTTCACGGCAGAGGGCAGGTCTACTGACTTTGGGCTTGATTATTTAAAGTTGTTGGCCGTGACCGCAATCGTAACGGAAACCGAAATTAATAACCGAGAATAACCGGAAAAATAAGGGACCGAAACCGTAACCATTAACCGTAATTTCAGATATCTTATACCTAAAACCGTAACGAAAACCTGAAATTGCTACAGTGGAAAACCGAAACCGAAACTGTCAATCGGAATGTATTTTATTTATAATAGCAGAGATGAGTAACGAAATTTCCAGTGGGCCGATTTTCTTAAAACCAATTTTATTTTAGCGTCGACGTGCCACCTGAGTGGAGGGTCGTCGAATCGTATCCACGTTTCTGTTTGGTCGAGTATAAATACATATGCTACGCGTGTTATTCGTGAACTCCGTGAGGCGCATGGATTTATACCGGGTGACACTCTAAAGCGTGTGTATTCCATAGGACGTAGAAATATAGGAACGGAGCATAACGCTGCGGGTCGGAAGCCGTTTAAAGAGGTGTTGGGGGGGGATTACGAAGGTAAACTGTGCCTACTTTTAATTGACTACTATTTGGAGCCAGCGCATGGATGTAAAAGTACTACGTAAGGTCTGTCGTTTCTTTATGCGCACAAGCAGAACCAATCATATTAAGGCTCAGTCAGCCTGCATTTAATTGGTTATGCGGCGAAATCCCCTCCCCCCCCTTTCATTTTGGCTTCATCCCCCTCTTCATTAACCCCAGTTTTTGCTTCAACCCATTCCCATGTCTATGGTAGAAACGCACCCAACCTGAAAACCGAAAGCTAAAAACGTAAAAGGAAGAACAGAAAATTAATAGTTGATACCAAAAACTATCTCTCTTTAATACCGAAACGAAAACTATTAAAATCGAAAACCGAAACTGAAAACCGTAAATGAAAAATGATGAATGAAAAATTCAAAACCGAAATTGAAGCCATTGCGAAGACTGTAATCGAACCGATATTTCTTTCTGTTGCAGTCCCTGCTTGTGAAAGCGATCGGCCACTTTCATACTGTACATAGATCGCGTGCAAATTCATAGAATGTATTCATCATCCTTATGTATGATTCGAATATATTCTATTCGCAAATCCCTTTTAATAACGAGGAAGACAAAAGGACAGGAGAGGATAAGAAGAGGCTATATTTCACAGCTCTGCATCCGTTGAAATTATATTTTATATTACAGTCGTCATCGAACATCAGACTCTTAAGTTGACATAACTGTAATCCGTATGGATCGAGACTTTTCCGCATCTACTGGATTTCTCTGTCATAAAAGTAATCTGATCTTGAATGACGACAGTACCACAGATAATTGTGGCACTAACAGAGACACGGTACGTTTTGTGGTAATGCCAGAGAAAATGTGTTGTACTTACATTTCTCGAGATGCTTTACAATCTATCTTTATGAGCGTCTGCTATAGACCATTGTAATTACTTCATTAAAGTTATTCTCAATAAAAATACAATTGTAATGGTAAAACTGGTTCCGTGCCCCCTAATGAAATATTTCTGAACCATCACAGCTGTGACAGAGTTTGGAACTAATTGTAAGTAAAACTTCCTGAAGTCCAAAGCCAGCGAAGAACTTGAGCTATACGCGCAAGGATGAAAAAAGAAAGGAAGAGTAATAGAAAAGAGCGTAGCGAATAACTTTTTAGTTATTTATTTACTCAAATGGAAGGCAATCGATAAATTTGCAACAAATAAAAATAAATAACACTCTCTCTAGCAAGTAATTACTTGATCATTACTTAGAAGTACGTCATTACAATTACAATTCAATTGTTGCTTAGCTAAGTGAATGTCACTCGAACATGCTCTTCCTTCCATACACTTCCACACACAGATACGCATGCAAGTACGCAAATTTTAAATTGCATTTACGTGCATCCAGCCATACAGACACACCTCGCTGTCTTATTACTCTCACTCTCTCCTTCGCCTTCTCTCTCTCTCTCTCTCTCTCTCTCACATACACACAAACAAACACACACACACGCGCCTTTTCGCGCTCAAGGATAATAGAAAGCATGCACCTCGCATTCGGTAGCGGACTACCAAGATTCGCACAGCCTATCAAATCAATCATCAACGAATTCATGATTAACGATTCCACGAAAGAATTCTAAGTTAATTACATACGCTCGTCTCGTTTGACGATCGATCGCAAATAACATAATTGTATATGTATAATGGTCTTATGTGTGATTTACATGTACGTATACATATACGTTTGTATGTATAATATTATATATATATATATATATTACAATATTTTACAGAAGAATAAAATCCTTATTGTCATGGCAACGGGTGCCGACGAAGCGACACGGTGCTCACGGGATCTTATCTTCGATTAATTAAAATCAATGATATCATCACTACTCAATCTCCTTTCTCAATGTAGCTCTCATCCTTACTTTCATTTACCAAAGCTCTCAACCTTACTACCTTCTCTCCATTTTTCTTTCTCTCCGTCCTACCAAAAACTCACGACCCAATCGCTCTCATCGATTGTTCCTCTCTATTTAATTATTTTGTAAATGCAGCTAAAGAGACTACACAGTCTCTGTCCGGTTCCTTTAAATGCGTCGACACTGTGAACCACGCAACACCTTTCGGCTGGACAGTGGATGGAAAAGCCGTGCAAGAAGCTTGGTTGGAAACGCAAAGAAAGTGAAACGCAAAAAAAAATATTTGAGGGAAGGGTGTTGGACACCCGGAGACGCGAATAAATCTCCGAAGTACTGATCTGGAATGTTCTTTTTGATTCGTCTTCTGTCTCCTTGCACCAATTTTCCATCTGCTCGTAGATCCCCGCCAGATACTGGCCGTGCACGCTCTTCTCGAAAGTGAAAAGAAAGAGAGAGAGAAAGCGTATGCAACAGTACAGACGATGAATATTTTGCGTCATGAGCTTACGAATGTCTCTCGCAATTGTATGGTTAGAAAAAAAAAAAAAAAAGAAAAAAAGAACCGTCAGTGCCTGGTCGCAACCCGTCGTGCCGGAACGATAGCACCTTCGAGGATTTCAACGAGAGAAAGAGATGTGTAGTAGGTACGATAATACATGATAAGACAATGCTCGTTGAAAGGATAGCAAAGTGCACGATCAATTAATTCAAGGATATATGAAAGAGAACATGGAGACGACGTGGATGATTGTCAGAATCGTCATTAATGGACGTATTACTAAAGCAGGTTTCTCTACGTTAAAGAAAGTTCATCTCTCGTTGGACGTTCGAGTTTGAAAACATGGAATGTTACAAAATGACAAGAAAGAAAAGTATCAAGAAATAAAATAAAGAGAAAGAGGGGATTCGCGATCCTCGGATGAGAAACAATAACGACCATTCGCATGGCCCTACTATCCACGTCGTCTCTTCTGAACTCTCTGCGAACATACCGTTTACGCTAAGCGTAACAGCGTCTTACGCAATCTAGCACTGTGACACTCTAAAACATTGTGGTAGCACTCTAAGCACTCGTCCATCCCTTCTTAATCCCGTTGCGTTTATGCTTTTAATTGCGCCGAGACGCCAGACGCACTTTTATACCTGATATCTTAATGGTTAAGTTCGTGGCATCCGCGTCTCCTTAAATTACATCGGGCTTAACGAGTACGTCCTCTTTTCGTTTTAAACTGCACCCTAGAATCCTTAAGGAACTCGCCGTGAGTCCTTTTGAGGCACCTGGAACCGTGGGAGTTCCTTGGATTCTTGGGCACAAGTATACAGCTATATTCTATGTATCTACGTAGTGTATTTTTACAATTAATAAAATTATATTAATTCTTGTATATGTGTATTACGCGATTATGTTATGATCCATTATTCGTAGGGAGGGCATATGAGAAGATCGCTATAAGGATCGTATTCTCAATTTGCTTACTTCTTTTTTTTTTTTTAGCACACACGCTATCCGCTGTTAAAAAACTCAAGCAACACACGATTTGTAGGCTGGGCAATAGAGTAGTAGAACTACCTAATTTACTTCGCATGAATCGGAGAGAAGATTGCGATTCAAGCGAGTTCATTAAGGGTGGATGAAGGACTCTTTGGAGAACTTTTGATGTAGTGATATATATGCGTATATATATGTATGTATACATATGGTCCTGTAGCTATTTCCTCTCTTTATCTTTTTAGAAAGGATAAAAAGAAACGCATGAAAAGGATAAGGATCAGGATTAGGATTAGGAGGAAGGATGATGTACGAATCAGTGGAAAATTATACAATAGTAGTCGTGTACAACGTCGACCCGCGCGCTTTTAACTAAGGTAAGGCCCAGCTTGTGAATATTTGAAAATCCTAAGACTGATCCTATATTACTTTTCTCGTGATTTCTCATTAAGTACACGCGACACGCGCTACAAGTTGGTCCGGTACGATCATTCTGCCGAAAAATCATTCTTGCCTTTGCATCTATCCCGTTCTTCCGGATAAACTTCCTATGAGGCTCAAAGTTACTAATCAGTCCCATTTTGAGCTCTTAAGTACAAAAGGCCCAATTTTAGAGGCACACTTGGGGCTAAGTGGCAAAGTCAACTTTGTCCCACGTTAGAGAAAGGTCGGAAGGTATTTTGAAGTCCGAATCTTCCATTGTGAATAGATCAAAGGGATCCTGACTATTGGCCAGGAGTGGATCGTAGAGATCTACTCCCGATGAATGAGTCACTGCCGGTGTGGTGTGATGACAAGTGCTCGTTGTGGAGGCTGTTGGTGACTGTGGCATGAGTGAATCCAACCAATCAGGATCGTCCATATCCATAGGCATGTCACCGATATCCATTAATTCCTGGGGAGCTTCCATCTTAACACCTAAGTCGCAATCTAATTGACCAAAGTCCATGGTGTCTAGGGTTTCCAAATCTAAACCAAGTTCCTATAACAAGAAACAGCAATGACGATCAGAATATTATTATATCTATGAGCCATTAAAGAATTTCTTGATAGTTTACCTTCAAATCTAGATTGGTGTTATCTGATGACGTAACTTCCTGAGCCGGTTGAGGATCCGGTGATCCTTGCTGAACAGACTGAGGACTCAATAACATTGCTGCATTAAGTTCTACTTCAGAGCTGAGTAGATCCGCGCTGAATGATGGAATTTCCTCTTGATGTTGCTGTTGCTGCTGTTGTTGTTGCAGAGCCGAGGGTAACTGAACTGAGAATGTAGCTAAGGGTAATGGCGGAGGTGGTGGAGGCGGTGGCGCTGGAGGACTTGGACAGCCACTTTGTGAAACTTCCATCGCCATAGGACTGATAGGACTGATGGGACTCGTTGTTGTAAAAACAAGCGACTGACTGGGACTGTCGGCAGGCGCTGTGAACACCAAATTTGGTTGTAACTGTCGATTTGTCATCGTTGGCGTTGCAGGATCCTGCGCCGCGCTTGGGGGCAGTTCTCCGTTCTTTATAAGAATCTCCAAAACGTCATCAACGACTTGGCTCTTTATGTGACTCTTCTGCACAGGCTCGATCTTGACCTAAATTACAAAATAAATATAGTCACGGGTTGCGTACGAGTGGAAAAGTTTAAAAAAAATATTTACCTTCAACAATTTTGCTGCTTCGTCGTACTGAGGTGGCGGTGGTTTTCCCTCCTCAGCCGTAGTCTGCTGTTGTTGCTGCTGTTGAGCCTGCGCCTGGGCTACAAGGGCGCCCAGAAGAGATCCATTGAGTTTCGTCGGTTTGGCTAGGTTCAGTACAATGGCGGCAGGCAGTTGAACTGTGGCATTGTTCTTAGCCTGGTTCTTCTTATTATTAATGGCTGTTAAAGTAGCGGAATCCAATATCGCTGTAGTGTTGTTAGGCTGAGCCTGAAGAAAGGCGGCAAGACTAGCCTTAGCGTTAAGTTGCTGGAAAGTTGCGTGTTGCTGCTGGGTTTGCTGTTGAGTTTGCTGCTGTGGTTGCTGCTGCTGCTGTTGTTGTTGCTGCTGTTGCTGTTGTTGCTGAGCCTGACTTTGCTGCTGCTGGTGCTGTTGTTGCTGCTGTTGCAAGTGTTGCAACTGTTGTAAGTGCAACGCCAACTGTTGTTGTTGCATTTTATTTTGTATGTGTTGCTGCAGCACAAGCTTCTCCGCGCGCACTGTCGCTGGCTGAGTCTGTCGAATTTGCTGAAGCTGTTGCTGGGATTTATACAGTTCCCTTTGAAGTTCCTCGATTCGTTTCCTTTGCTCTTTGATAATATCGTCGCCTGTTATCATTCGAAAAAAAAATCCACGATTAAGCCGGAAAATAATGAAACGATTTCCTAATGGGGCTTCATCAAATGATTACCTGGTGGACTCGATGGGTCGTCATGTTCACTCCCAGGTGGCGAATCCGTTCTAGGACTAGTTGGCTCATCCTTTACAGGAGATCCGGGACTCTTGGCTTGTGAACTGGACTCGTCAGAAGTCATGGGACCAGGAGTATCCATGAGAATATGTCCCATATGCGTAACGTGCGGTCCATTTGAATTACTGTTCGAATTAGTGCTCGACGATTCCGTGAAGGGTTTGAGTCTCTCTATAAGTTGAGGCTTAGAACCGGAAACTGGAAGATTTCGCCGCTTCAATTCCACTTTAAGGTCACTCACTGTAAATAACATATTTAACATTTAACATATGTATTCGGAACTAGTAGAAAAATATATTCCGTCAATGTGTACCTTTCATATCCTCCAATTTACCAAGGGGCCTAAGGGGTGGCTGCTCGGAAGGGTTTGTCGAGGAATTCGAGGGAGCGGGACTTGGTGCGTTTGCACTACTTCCACTAACACTTCCCGTGTCACTAGCTCCGCTACTGTTCAACGATAAAGGCTTCTGTGCAGCTGGCAAAATTATTTGCGGGTACTGAAAGACAAAGACACACACATAATCTATCAGTAAGAATCGTGACGTGTACTCATGAAAAATAATTAGTTCACAAGATGAGTGCATTAGTAATATGCAGGGTCATGAAACGGAGGTTCACGCTGATTATATTACGTAATTTCATGAGGTTAATGAGAGATTGCATCTTGTTCAACATACTAGAGAGAAAGAGAGAGAGACAATGTTATGGTAGTAGGATATAGTACCTTATGCTGCCATTCGAGCTGCCATTGAAGAAATAGTTGCTGTTGCTGCAGAAGCAGTTCGTAACTAGTTTCGCCTGGGGGTGCCGAGCCGAGACCGGAAGTCGTAGACGAGACCGACGTCTTTTGCGCGTTTGGCGGACCCTGGCAACATGAAGGTGACGTTAGTCATTAGTCCTGAGCGCTACTGGTCAGTCATTATTAATATGTTAGACTTGCGGGTGGCTTTCTTGCACCTACTGGCCTAGTTACTAAAGGAATTCCTAATAAGCGTTTGCATATTACCAAAGTAATGTACCTTGTACTCGTGGAATTTGATGGTACGCGTTTTAGGCTGGCTCTTGGTCTTTGACTTTTTCCGGTTCTTGTCCTTGCCGGGAGCGTCGCTACGCTGACAGGCAGAAACAGCTATTGGAGATGGTTGTGGCCTCGGGGTTATTACTGCTGGGGGTGGAGCTGGGGGCGAGGCTATCGAAATATTCGATAAAGGACTCAAACTGGAGGTCGTCGAGCCCAGGGACATGGGACTGGGCGCTGGTGCCAGTGGTAGGAGCGTCGCCGTCGGTCCGTTTGTTTGACTGGCCTGAAAGTTCGTTAATGGAATCAATAAAGTTCCGAATATCATTTATTACAAATAATATGAACTTACACCGAATATCGTCGAAAAGGATATGAAAGAACCTCAGGGTTTCCGTTCACCGTTATTTTCTTCATCTTACTTAACTCTTCATATTTCATTTATTTACCTGAGTGGATGCATGTTGATGTGGCTGCTGTTGCTGACTCGTCGGCTGTCCGGCTTGCTGATTCCCAACGACACTGTTACAGAGTTCCGCAAAGGTCTGTATCGTGGGTTCAGAGGTCGCAGCCGCAACAGCAGCCTGCTGGAAGACTGGGGACGTGGAGGTCACCACGACGGCTCCACCGGTTGTCGGGATGCTCAAGGAAACAGTCACGATACCAGCAGACGCCGCTGCCGTCTCCAAGACGTCCGATCGGGATTCCAGTTGGGGCGAGGGTGCACCTTCTGAACTCTGCGAGTCATCCTCAAAGGTGATATAGTGGTCCGGGTGTTGGGGTTTGGTAACCTGGCCCTCGCAAGTGGCCTTGAAGGGAATGTGACCCTCTAAGAAAAAACGAAGCAAAAATTATAATCCTCAAAAGGCATCAAAGCAAATAAACCAACACAAAAACGTAAAAATCTACCCACCTTTAACCGCCCTCTCGATAGGCTCTTCCGTATGTAGAATGTTCTTCTGAATAAGTTCTAGTGGTCCCGGTCGATGACTCAGCTGATCGTTCAACTGGTCCGCCAATCGGGCCTTCTTGAGCATCCGTTGCCTTTCGGCAAGACTCGGATCGACATGACCCACGTCCTCGAGGATATGTTGTCTCACCAGCTCATCTCGTCCAGGTCGCTGCTGTATCTTCGCCTTGAGTAAATCACCCGTTTTCGCGCGTTCCAGCTGCTTCCGTTGCTCGTGAAAGGCCGGCGGTGTCTTCAAGGCTGAACGATAAATAAAAAAGGGAATATGTATTATAAAAAAAATATAAATTCATTTCTCCAAATTTATCTGCCAAAAATAACTTTCAAACGAAACTTTATATATTCGCGCTAGTAACGTTACTCATATGTTACACAGCAATATGGCTGCTGCCTTTTCCACCGGCAGCAAATGGTACAGAATGAGTGAACGAGTTGAACGAGGAACAATGCTATCGGTGTATTTCTATCTAGGCTTGTATACCGGGTGCTATAACTGCGCGGACAGTATAACAAGGGCAATATTTCAGGGTGTGAGCCAAATAATTACTGTAGGCTGCCGTTCGGCCCCTGTAAACATTCGGGACGGTTACTCCGGATCCTACCGTAAATTACGACTGACCCGATCTCCGTTTGGTACGGCCATTGTAACGGGTGTCGAGTAAGTAGGAACGTTTACATTCAGGAAATTACGAATAGAAGAAAAACAAAAGAAAAAAAAACAAGATAAGACCACGGCATAGAGCGTCTCTAAAGTTAACTTGGATCGGAGTAGCCCCGAAATTAATTGACCATAAGGCTTCGAGGGGGACAAAAAAGAGATTCATAATTGATCGATAATTAACGGATACGCACGACCGATAATTGACGATATAGCTTAGAGGAGAAACAGTGGGACTCACTTAGTCGCAAGGCCCAGTTACTTGCCCATCGTTAATTAAGTGGTAAAGTGGATCGATTGAAAACCTTCATGGCTTACAAGACGAATAAGAAGATAAGGAGGTTAACGTAAGAAGAAACAGATAACAATAAGAGTCAGAAAGAAACTATCGTGTTCGACCAGTAAATTCCTTATTACGAAGCCGAGACCCGGTAACTGGAGTAAAGTCGGCTGAGGACTCAATGACTCGCGGATTAATGGGAATTAAGGTGAAGTACAATTAATTCAGTACTTACGAGGCATGATACCCTGTGCGACCAGCTGATTGATCGGTCGCCTCAGCATCAGCTTCACTTTCAGCGCTGCAACACACAAAAGTGACGTGACCCATTAGTCATCGAAGATTACATATTAAGATGAAAATATGATCAGTGCTAAATACACTGGAAGACGTTCACAGCAAGCAGATTCTATATATGCGTGAATATCTTGGAGGGTGGTCCATTTTTTTTTTTTTTTTTTTTTTTTTTTTTTTTTTTTTTTTTTTTTTTTTT